>NC_057811.1:94464425-94507140 GCF_018294505.1 Triticum aestivum | reverse complement strand
CCCCCCCCCCGAGGTGCATGCTCTAACTTGGCTGGGTTATATTGCTCATATCATGCATATGGTGTCTTGCATTGCCATGCCATCTGCTTAGATTAGACATGCTTTGTGTGAATGCCTCCTGTTTGCTTTCTATATCAGATATGTGAATTATGCAATGCCATGTTTTTCAGCCAGTTATCATATATGTGAATTATGCACCGCCATGGAGCCAGGCATCATATGTGTGAATTATCTCATGCCATCTTTTTTTTTCATTACGTATTCCATTTGTCGACAATCTGTGTATATTGAACTACTCTTCATGTGTATCAGCCATTTGAGCCAGTTATGGAAAAATCTGGAGTGAAAACAAGGTCTTCAGAGCAGGCAATGGTACTTGTTGAAGCATATATCTCGATGGTTACAGGGAGCTCCTCAGAGGAGGATTCAGAGACAGATGACTAGTCCTATATCCCACCTGAGGTGTATGCTCTAAGTTGCAATGTTTATATTTATCATATGATGCATATGGTGTCTTGCATTGCTTAGTTTAGACATCATATGCACAATATTGAATTCTATCTGCTTAGTTTAGAGATCATACATGCGAGTGCCAGCTGCTTAGTATATGAATCAATTATGTCAATTATATCATGCCATCCTGTATACTTAGACAACATGTATGTGAATTATTTCATCCCAACCTATTTTAGAAAGACATCATATAGTTTTGTCATGTCATCCTGTTTAGGTACTCATCATATGTTGAATTATGCCATTATATCCTGTTAAGTTATCCATCATATATCTGAAACTGTGTCATGCTATCCTGTTTAGTTAGGCATCATATATGTGAAATTGTGTCATGCTGTCCTGTTTGGTTAGAAACATATATGTGAATTACCACATCTGTCTATCATACAATGTCTGTACGTTCAATTTCTTTTCTTGTTTATCAGCCATTTGAATTGGAGGGGGTGATGGCAGTATCTAAGGGAGCAAAAACCCGTTCTTCACAAAAGACAGTGCTACCCGTCGATGCATATAGAACCATGGTTGTACTGGCGCACAAACTAGCCCCACCACACATAATCGAGACTCTTCCAGATTGCACACTTACACTGTTGGGCAGAGAACCAGCTACAACCCATCTAACCGCAACCCTAGCGGATAGTAACCCACTTATAGTTGACAAAGTACCCCCACACGAGTAGTTTGTAAAGCTACTGCAGTGCCCAAAGCATGAAGACCACCACAGCTAACCCAAACTCCACATTTAAAGCAGAAGAGCAACTGTTCTCAGGTCAGATTCCATAGCTATGGTCCATACTCCTTTGCTGTTGCATCACTGTATTTACTCATACCAACTAGTTTCGAATTTGAAGGATCCAACTGAAACTCCAATGGCGCAACAGGTATGTTTTAAACCTATTTCTTTAACTGGATTGCTGTTCTAACTTGTTGCTCTATGTTGATTTCAGTTTAAGTTGTATAAACAGTTATGTTCTCATGTGATGCACATTACAAGTGCTGCCAATGCTGTGTACTTTCTCACACTTATATTCTGTCTATGCTGCTGTGTCTTAAAAATATATGAGTTGAACCGTGTCTCTATCTTGATTAGGGAACATAAACTAGAATGATATGGACAATACAGTGACCATAGTACATAGATATATGTTTGTTTCATGCTGTTATCCTGTCCACCTTACTACTGAACCGGTTTACCAAAATGAGTTTCGTATACTACAAGCTAAACCTGTGATGTGTCTGCTTGTTTCTCTTGTAGTATGCAAACAGAATATTGGCGAAGAGCACCCCACTATGCAATGATAGAGAAAGTAATGCAGATAAGGTTCAAGATAGTGAGACAACCCTGTTGGTCTCCAAGAAAGGTGATAAAAACGATCTTGTAGACAGTGAGAAAACCCCACAGTCCTGCGTTGATGTAGTGTTCGAGTTACTGGCCAGTACCGCTGGCACAAGCTCTTCGAACTCGCTGCCTGAATCACTCCGGCTTCTTCAGTCTCAGCTACAAGATGAAAGGCATCAGTCATCTGTGCTGCGGCAAGAAGCCGAAGGACTGAGGAAGTCCCTGCAGAATTCAGATGCGTACTTTCTTGTGCAACAGCAAGCGCTGGAGGATTTAAGCGCCAAACAAGAGAAAGTTAATAAGCTTGCTAAGCATCTTGCCAGCATTATGGGTACCCAGGATATTGTTTCTTGAACTCTTCTGAAGTGGTTTTAGTTCTGGACTTGTTTTGCTACGGTGTTTATATGATGCTTTGTTCCCTATATTTGCATTGGTGGCAAACTTTGATGCCCAGTGGATGTAATATGTGTAATAGCCGCGATAGCCTAGCGTAAGTTGCTTGCTTATTTATTTCCTTGTTGTCTTGTTTATTTGTTTGCTTGTAGTCAGTGCAGTTCTTTTTCCGCGGTTTGCTAGTGGCTGCAATAACCTATTTTTTAAAACTAGGCCACAATAACCATGGGCTAATATTTACTGTAGTGACACTGGGCCTCCTATGGGCCGTAGAAACAGTGGGCCTTCTACGGGCCGTAGAAACAGTAGGCCTTCTACGGGCCGTAGAAACAATGGGCCTTCTACGGGCCGTAGAAACAATGGGCCTTCTACGGGCCGTATCATCAATGGGCCTTATACGGGCCGTATGATCGATAGGCCAAACATGGGCCAATAACATGCCGCATTATGGCCGTAAACGGGCTAGAGTTGGAATCATCCATTCATGGGCCGACCATAACGGGCCATCGTTAATAGGCCGTATTTGATGACGCTATGAAAACGACCCAACGTATTAACGGACCACAAACGGGCCGACTGTAACCACGGGCTGAATTTGGCCCACAAGCAGAAAATGACAGTAACGGGCCGTAAGTAAACGAATGCTGGAAATGAGCCCAAGAATAAATGGGCTCTGAGAAGGCCGAAAGATAACATGGGCTGGAAATGGCCCAACGGAATAACGGGCCGTTAATGGGTATGGCGCCAAATAGATGATGACCTAACTCCTAAGATTGGACGTACGGGCAATTTGGATCCTAAAACTTTTATCTTGGGGCAAGGGAATATTATGGGAAAAGAACGTATCCAAGAATTTTTCAATTGTGTGGGAAATTTGAGTCTTGATGATGCTCCTATATACTTAAAACTACTAGATCTTATGCGGATGCTATTTCAGCACGGGTTCTGAAACTTGAAAGTAAATTTATTCGTACCCATCCTACTTTGCAAAGATTGTTTTTTGACCTTCCCGTTATAAAGAATCCTAGTGCTAAAAAGTTGGCCACTCTCGTTCTTATGAATGAGTTTGACTACATAATACAGGAAGCTAGGGAAATCTTTGATTTTTATGGTATGAATCATGAAAAACCGGTGATAAATGAAATTCTTTACAATAGTGACTATGCTTTAAGACATTTGGTTGGGGATAATAAAATCTTTGATCAGAATCTTAAAAAGGAAGTCCCGTTTTAGATATAATCCAACAAGTTTTTAATAATGTTAATGAGCATCACTCTTGGATTGTTGCGGGAAATCAAAGGGGGCATGATGAAAACCAACTTAGGAATGCTAAGGTTACTATGGATAATATGTTTTATGTTGTGTTTACATCCATGATGAAAACACCTCTAAGAAAATTAAGAACAAAGATGACAAAACTTAGATTCTTGCTTTATGCCTAGCTAAGGGCGTAAAACTATAGCGCTTCTTGGGAGGCAACCCAATGAATAAAATTTATTTTTGCTTTTTGTTTTCTGTTCTTGAGTGTTTGCACAATTATGCTACTGTTATCATTGTGTTTTTTGTGTTTTAATTAGTGTTTGTGCCAAGTAAAGCCTATAGGATCTTCTTGGGTCATAGTTGTTTGATCTTCCTATAAAACAGAAACTTTTGCGCTTACGAAAACAATTCTCATTTTTTACCAGAGAGTGCTAAAATGCCAATTATTTTTGCAGTAGATTAATATGCAAATTGCTCAGGTTGTCCTATTTTTTCAGAATTTTTGGAGTTCCAGAAGTTTTCGAAATAGTCAGATTGCTACAGACTATTTTTGTTTTGACAGATTCTGTTTTCTTTGCGTTGTGTGCTTATTTTGATGGCTCTATGGTTTTCTTTGATGAGTTTTTGCCATAGAAAAGTTGGAATACAGTAGATATAATGCAAAAACAAAATATGAATTGGTTTGGTACAATACTTATAGTAGTGATTTGCTTTCTTTTACTAACGGATCTCACGAAGGTTTTGTTGAGTTTTGTGTGATTGAAGTTTTCAAGTTTTGGGTTATCTTATGATGGATGAAGGAATAAGGAGTAAGAAGAGCCTAAGCTTGGGGATGCCCGGCATCCCAAGCTATATCCAAAAGTGAGCAAACAACTAAGCTTGGGGATGCCCCCGAGTGGCATCCCCTCTTTCTTCTAACGACCATCGGTATTTTACTCGAAGCTATGTTTTTATTCGTCACATACTTTGTGTTTTGCTTGGAGCGTCTTGTATGATATGAGTCTTTGCTTGTTTTATTTTGTGTTTTAAGTCTTGATTCCTTGCTGGACACACCTATTTGAGAGAGCCAAATTATGTCATGACTTGTTAGAATTGCTCTCTATGCTTCACTTAAATTTTTATGAGCTATGGACTTGGTCTAGTGCTTCGCTTATATCTTTTTGAGCACAGTGTGCTTTAGTATTTTTGAAGAAATGCTCTCTTGCTTCACTTAGATTTATTTGAGAGTTAGTAAATTTTTCAAGAAAATTCTCTCTTGCTGCACTTAAATTAATTTGAGAGAAAGAAAATTATGCTCATGATCTTCACTTATATTTGTTTGAGCTTATCAAAAGCAACATATTAAAATTAGTCCCAAAGTGATAGATATCGAAGAAGGATAAAATAAAAACTTTCATGAAGATCATTGGACAAAATAAACTTGATTCTTAGTAATAGTTTTGAGATATGATGATGTGATATGTGAGTTATCTTGATGAGTAATTATGCTTTAGTAAGAATATTGGTGTTAAGGTTTGTGATTCCCTATGCAAGCACGAAAGTCAATGATTATGCAATCAAATTATATCCTACTTGTGGTGCATTATTCGGTGTTAATTATGCTTAATGCTCGCTTATGAGATTATTCGTTTCTTGGTTGGTCGCTTCTCAATCTTTTGCTAGCCTTCATTTTGCACTAAGTATGATTTCTACTTGTGCATCCAAAAACCTTTAAACCAATTTTGCCACATGAGTCCACCAGGGCGCGCCAGGAGGCCCAGGCGTGCCCTGGTGGGTTGTGCCCACCTCGGGTGCCCCCCGGACCGCCTCTTTGCTCTATAAATACCCCAAAAATACCACAACCCTAGGGGAGTCAACGAAATATTCATCCAGCCGCCGCAGAGTCCAAAACCACCATATCCAATCTAGACATCATCTCGGATGGGGTTCACCACCTCCATTGGTGCCTCTCTGATGATGTGTGAGTAGTTCTTTGTAGACCTTCGGGTCCGTAGTTAGTAGCTAGGGCTTCCTCTCTCTCTCTCTCTCTCTCTCTCTCAGAATTCTCAATACAATGGTCTCTTGGAGATCCATATGATGTAACTCTTTTGCGGTGTGTTTGTTGGGATCGATGAACTTTGAGTTTATGATTAGATCTATCTTTTTATATCATGAAAGTATTTGAGTTTCTTTGATCTGTTGTATGCATGATTACTTATAGCCTCGTATTTCTTCTCCAATATTTGGGTTTTGTTTGGCCAACTTGATCTATTTATCTTGCAATGGGAAGAGGTGCTTTGTAGTGGGTTCGATCTTACGGTGCTTGATCCCAATGACAGAAAGGGAACCGACACGTATGTATCATTGCTACTAAGGATAAAACAATGGGGTCTATCTCTACATAGATAGATCTTGTCTACATCATGTCATCATTCTTATTGCATTACTCCGTTTCTCCATGAACTTAATACACTAGATGCATGCTGGATAGCGGTCGATGTGTGGAGTAATAGTAGTAGATGCAGGCAGGAGTCGGTCTACTAATCTTGGACGTGATTCCTATGTAATGATCATTGCCTGGATATCGTCATGATTATTTGAAATTTTGTCAATTTCCCAGCAGTAATTTGTTCACCCACCATTTGCTATTTTTCTCGAGAGAAGCCACTAGTGAAACCTACGGCCCCCAGGTCTCTTTCTCATATTATTTGCCTTTGCGATCTATTTTCCTTTGCTTTTATTTTCATATCTATTAAACTAAAAATACAAAAATCCCTTGCTGCAATTTATTCTTATTTATCTTATTTTGGTGTTCGATCTATCAATCTACTACAATTTATCTCACGTCCGTTTGCCTATCTTGAGGCGCCATACCCGGAAGGGATTGACAACCCCTTTAACACGTCGGGTTGCGAGGATTTGTCATCTGTGTGCAGGTGCTGTTCACGTTGTGTTGATTGGTTCTCCTACTGGTTCGATAACCTTGGTTTCACATCTGAGGGAAATACCTACCGCTGTTGTGCTGCATCATCCCTTCCTCTTTGGGGAAATACCGACGTAGCTTCAAGCCGCATCAGCGAACATGGAGGTCCGTGTTCCCCCCGAGAGGGAGATCTCACCGGCGCCGAAGGACGGTGAACGCGTCGTCTTTAGGACCCACTTCCTCCGTGGCTTCGGCCTGCCAGCAAGCGCCTTTTTCCGCTCTTTTCTTGACTTTTACCATCTCCAAACTCACCACCTCACGCCGAATACGGTGGTGCTGCTTTCCGCCTTTGTCATCCTTTTTGTTTACATACTAACTGAATAATACGACGTATTTTAGTTCTCATGGTAATAGACAAGCAACTTCAGTAGTATTTGATTTGATTTTTGTTCATAAGTATATGTTTGGTCAAGATTCAACTTTCTTTATGTCCATGTTTTGCTGGTATAATGCATCATCAAGCTTTGTTTTATATGATGACGTTGTGTAAATGAGCATATGGATGAGGAAAGTATTCTGAGCGCATATGCTCGCCGCCGCCGCTGCTTCTGACAACGTGTGAGCCGCCTAATCGAGTGAGGATTCGCCGCTCATCCTAAGAGGACTCACCGCTCTTCCATGACGCCGCAGCTGCAATGCGGCGTTGTTCCAGCACCAAATCGCAGGTTTTTGCCGGTGCCTATTTACTTGCCCTTCGTCTGCATAGTTGAGCGCAAGCTTCTGGCCTTAATATAGACTTTTGAAAACATTATACTTCATGCCTGCACATTACTAGAAACATAATTACACTGCATATATTTAGAGGATTTAAATAATACTATTGTCTTAGTAAAAAAGTATTTTTCAACTTCAAATTATATGCTGGCATCAGATTGTTTTCTTAAAAACCAAGAGCTCTTTTGGGGTTTGTAGTAGTGTGGTTTACAAGAGGTAGCCACGGTTCTTCAAAAATTTGAAGTGTTAGCAAAAGGAGTGGAACAGATCAAACTAAAGCTATTTTATTTAATATTATCTACTTCTAGTTGAACTTTGACGAGAATCTGATATAACCATCCCGCAATATGAAAATACTGTATGATGTGCAGAGAAGATTTCTGTTTACATGTAAGTGCACTGAACTCTGCTTATATTTCTCTATGCGCCGCAAAGTTCAAGCAGTTGTAACTAGTATACAAACATACTTTGCTCACAGTATAATCATATGATGCAATGTGATAGTTCCAGCAAAATTTCTTCACCTATAAATCAAATTATGTTAGTTCTCTTTGTGTAAATCTTGGATTTCTAGATCTTATGAAAATGACTTTTCATTTCAGCAAGTGTAATTTGAATTTGTAATCTTTTTAAATATAGATGCATCTTTGCAAATCCAACAAAGTGGTGGAAATATCTACAACATGAAGTTTCTCAAGCTGATAGGGCATTCTTCTGCATGTTTGTGACATGATCATGGTGCACATATATTTAATAGTGAAGGTCTTCGACTATCACTATGAATGGTTCTGCTGTTGTGTAAGTGATTTCTTAAGTGTTGTGTTGTAACATATTAGAGTAAAAGATTAATTGTGTATGAAGAATAATATTGCGGAGTCAGGCAGAATTTGACCTTAGTTATGACCAAATTAGTCTTTATTTGTTTGCTAGGTTGTGTGTCAAACATCACTTCATGTTGTAGTGCATTTTTTCCTTTCAAAATCCACATTATGCAATTTGGCTTTATAAGAAGTTTCACTTTATTATTAGTGGAGAACGGGAGATAAGGAAAGGGAAGGGAAAACAGTAATTCTAGCAACTAGCCATTGTTCCGTGGCAAAACACAGGTGTTTGTTCTATTATGTTCATCGGAAGTCTTTACGGAGGAGTTGGGTCTGGGTGAGTGACATAAATTTGCTTGAGGTCACGAATTCTTTTCTGCTGTTACTTGCATCTTACTTGAATTTTTTTCTTCAAGTTCTCCATGTTTTCCCATATCGTCTGCTCTATAGAAGCTGCTACCTCAAATTAAGTAAGCGCATCCTTCTTTTTTCTCCAAGTTTGTTCTATTCTCTTACTCAGAAGTCTGTACAAGACTGAGAGAGTGAAGCATATTTGCTTGAGATTTGAATTATTTTTTGATGTCAGGTTTGTACGCTATACTGTTTGATTAATGAAAACTGATAAAAGTAGTGGCAAACACTTGATTGAGTAAGCTACTGGATTTTACCAGTAATACACAGTAGTTTCTTGCAATATTATCTGCATGACAAGAAACACCCATATTTGATTTTGCTATGTGATTGGTTCAAATATCACTTTTTGGGCTAAAGCTGATTGGATACGAGTAGTAGTGTCAACAGTAATAACTTGAAACATGATTTTATCATGGCTCTAAATTTTATTGCCGATGATTTCTTTCAGGATATTTGTAGAGGCTATTTGCATCGTAGTTCAAGGCAGATGATAGAGTACAAGCTAGGCAACTCACTTATATTGGTACTCGTTTAAATGGTTATCTATTCTGCCGGCACAGTTACATGTCATATTAATTTTAGAAGAACAATTTCTAATTTAGTGTTGTGCTTGCATGCATTGTTATGTCTAAAAAGAAAATTCCAAACAAAAACAAATATGAAGTCACAGTTTGTCTTTACACACTGGATAATGAATGTTTCAATCGTGCTAAATTGAACTAAGGCTTTTAGAATAAATTGTGGCCTCTAAGCTTGTGTGTAGTCAATTACTAAATGTGTAATATTAGCACATATTAGCACGACTATTTCTTTAGTGCAGCCAACCACCAATTTCATTTGATTTGAATTAATATATTACTTATATACTCATTTAGATATTTATTTATGTCCTCAATGGATTGATTTGAACGCCGCAATTTTATTACCCCGTTGCAACGCACGGGCCCTTTTGCTAGCGTATAAAAATGTCCAAACGAACCTCGAAAAATCACAAATATTCACACAACACTCCTGTTGTTCTATGTTGACACAAGAAAAAAGGTTGAAAGTAATAAGAGGCAATGGATATCGTTTCGTCCCCAAAGGTGGGGCGTTCCCTACCGAAAACCATCATGCTTGTTGTGAGAAGCTCCGGTTTGTGAGAAGCATATACCCAAACTTGCCTGAAATGGGACAAAATTTTTACCACGACATGTTGATGCTGCTCCATGATAGCATGCCAAGTTTCATGCATTTCAGACGAGTTTTGGATTTACTAGAATTTAAAAACTAGTCATCTCAATGTTTTGCCGGCAGTCAACGGTGCCCTGGTGTTTGAAATCCATTCCCATTTCTTGCATGGGACCTAAGCATGCACCCAAGGACACATATTTGATTTTTCAACCAATTTATATGCACTGGAGCAGGCGCATGTAATTCAAATTTGAATTATGCACATAAATGCATTGAAAACTCAGTTAATGCATAAAAATGTCCAAAGGAACCCCGAAAAATTAAAAAAAGCACACAACACTCCTGTTGTTCTATGTTGACACGAGAATTTTTTTTGAAAGCAATAAGAGGCAATGGATATCGTTTCGTCCCCAAAAGTGGGGCGTTACCTACTGAAAACCATCATGCTTATTGTGAGAAGCTCCGGTTTGTGAGAAGCATATACCCAAACCTGCCCCAAATGGGACAAATTTTTTACGACAGCATGTTGATGCCGCTCCATGATAGCATGCAAAGTTTCATGAATTTCAGACGAGTTTTGGATTTACTAGAATTTAAAAACATGGCATCTCAATGTTTTGTCGCCAAGCAACGGTGCCCTGGTGTTTGAAATCCATTCCCATTTCTTGCATGGGACCTAAGCATGCACCCAAGGACACAGATTTGATTTTTCAACCAATTTATATGCACTGGAGCATGCACATGTAGTTCAAATTTGAGTTATGCACATAAATGCATTGAACACCCAGATAATGCATAAAAATGTCCAAACGAACCACGAAAAATCACAAAAATTCACACAACACTCCTGTTGTTGTATGTTGACACGAGAAAAAAAATTGAAAGCAATAAGAGGCAATGGATATCGTTTCGTCCCAAAAGGTGGGACGTTCCCTACCTAAAACCATCATGCTTGTTGTGAGAAGCTCCGGTTTGTGAGAAGCATATACCCACACCTGCCCCAAATGGGACAAATTTTTTACCACGACATGTTGATGCCGCTCCATAATAGCATGCCAAGTTTTATGATTTTTAGACGAGTTTTGGATTTACTAGAATTTAAAAACCAGGCATCTCAATGTTTTGCCGGCAATCAACGGTGCCCTGGTGTTTGAAATTCATTCCCATTTCTTGCATGGGACCTAAGCATGCACCCAAGGACACATATTTGATTTTTCAACCAATTTATATGCACTAGAGCATGCACATGTAGTTCAAATTTGAATTATGCACATAAATGCATTGAAAACTCAGATAATGCATAAAAATGTCCAAACGAACCCCGAAAAATCACAAAAATTCACACAACACTCCTTCTGTTCTATGTTGACACGATAAAAAAAATTGAAAGCAATAAGAGGCAATGGATATCGTTTCGTCCCCAAAGGTGGGACGTTCCCTACCAAAAACCATCATGCTTGTTGTGTGAAGCATATACCCAAACCTGCTCCAAATGGGACAAAATTGTTACCACGACATGTTGATGCCGCTCCATGATAGCATGCCATGTTTCATGATTTCCAGACAAGTTTTGGATTTACTAGAATTTAAAAACCAGGCATCTCAATGTTTTGCCGGCAATCAACGGTGCGCTGGTGTTTGAAATTCATTCCCATTTCTTGCATGGGACCTAAGCATGCACCCAAGGACACATATTTGATTTTTCAACAAATTTATATGCACTGGAGCATGCACATGTAGTTCAAATTTGAATTATGCACATAAATGCATTGAAAACTCAGATAATGCATAAAAATGTCCAAACGAACCCCGAAAAATCACAAAAATTCACACAACACTCCTTCTGTTCTATGTTGACACAACAAAAAAAATTGAAAGAATTAAGAGGCAATGGATATCGTTTCGTCCCCAAAGGTGGGACGTTCCCTACCAAAAACCATCATGCTTGTTGTGAGAAGCATATACCCAAACCTGCTCCAAATGGGACAAAATTTTTACCACGGCATGTTGATGCCGCTCCATGATAGCATGCCAAGTTTCATGATTTTCAGACAAGTTTTGGATTTACTAGAATTTAAAAACCAGGCATCTCAATGTTTTGCCGGCAATCAACGGTGCCCTGGTGTTTGAAATGCATTCCCATTTCTTGCATGGGACCTAAGCATGCACCCAAGGACACATATTTGATTTTTCAACCAATTTATATGCACTGGAGCATGCACATGTAGTTCAAATTTGAATTATGCACATAAATGCATTGAAAACTCAGATAATGCATAAAAATGTCCGAACGAACCCCGAAAAATCACAAAAATTCACACAACACTCCTTCTGTTCTTTGTTGACACGATAAAAAAAATTGAAAGCAATAAGAGGCAATGGATATCGTTTCGTCCCCAAAGGTGGGACGTTCCCTACCGAAAACCATCATGCTTGTTGTGAGAAGCATATACCCAAACCTGCTCCAAATGGGACAAAAATTTTACCACGGCATGTTGATGCCGCTCCATGATAGCATGCCAAGTTTCATGATTTTCAGACAAGTTTTGGATTTACTAGAATTTAAAAACCAGGCATCTCAATGTTTTGCCGGCAATCAACGGTGCCCTGGTGTTTGAAATTCATTCCCATTTCTTGCATGGGACCTAAGCATGCACCCAAGGACACATATATGCACTGGAGCATGCACATGTAGTTCAAATTTGAATTATGCACATAAATGCATTGAAAACTCAGATAATGCATAAAAATGTCGAAACGAACCCTGAAAAATCACAAAAAATCACACAACACTCCTGTTGTTCTATGTTGATATGAGAAAAAAATTTGAAAGCAATAAGAGGCAATGTATATCGTTTCGTCCCCAAAGGTGGGCGTTCCCTACTAAAAACCATCATGCTTGTTGTGAGAAGCATATACCCAAACCTGCCCCAAATGGGAATTTTTTTTACCACAGCATGTCGGATGCCCTTCCATGATAGCATGCCAAGTGTCATGAATTTCAGACGAGTTTTGGATTTACTAGAATTTAAAAACCAGACATCTCAATGTTTTGCCAGCAATCAACGGTGCCCTGGTGTTTAAAATTCTTTCCCATTTCTTGCATGGGACCTAAGCATGCACCCAAGGACACATATTTGATTTTTCAACCAATTTATATGCATTGGAGCATGTGCATGTAGTTCAAATTTGAATTATGCACATAAATGCATTGAAAACTCAGTTAATCCATAAAAATGTCCAAACAGACCCCAAAAATTAACAAAATTCACACAACACTCCTGTTGTTCTATGTTGACACGAGAATTTTTTTTGAAAGCAATAAGAGGCAATGGATATCGTTTCGTCCCCAAAGGTGGGGCGTTCCTACCGAAAACCATCATGCTTGTTGTGAGAAGCTCTGGTTTGTGAGAAGCATATACCCAAACCTGCCTGAAATGGGACAAAATTTTTACCACGACATGTTGATGCCAGTCCATGATAGCATGCCAAGTTTCATGAATTTCAGATGAGTTTTTGATTTACTAGAATTTTAAAACCAGGCATCTCAATGTTTTGCCGGCAATCAACGGTGCCCTGGTGTTTGAAATTCATTCCCATTTCTTGCATGGGATCTAAGCATGCACCCAAGGACACATATTTGATTTTTCAACCAATTTATATGCACTGGAGCATGCACATGTAGTTCAAATTTGAATTATGCACATAAATGCATTGAAAACTCAGATAATGCATAAAGATGTCCAAACGAACCCCGAAAAATCACAAAAATTCACACAACACTCCTTCTGTTCTATGTTGACACGATAAAAAAAATTGAAAGCAATAAGAGGCAATGGATATCGTTTCGTCCCCAAAGGTGGGACGTTCCCTACCAAAAACCATCATGCTTGTTGTGAGAAGCATATACCCAAACCTGCTCCAAATGGGACAAAATTTTTACCACGGCATGTTGATGCCGCTCCATGATAGCATGCCAAGTTTCATGATTTTCAGACAAGTTTTGGATTTACTAGAATTTAAAAACCAGGCATCTCAATGTTTTGCCGGCAATCAACGGTGCCCTGGTGTTTGAAATGCATTCCCATTTCTTGCATGGGACCTAAGCATGCACCCAAGGACACATATTTGATTTTTCAACCAATTTATATGCACTGGAGCATGCACATGTAGTTCAAATTTGAATTATGCACATAAATGCATTGAAAACTCAGATAATGCATAAAAATTTCGAAACGAACCCTGAAAAATCACAAAAATTCACACAACACTCCTGTTGTTCTATGTTGATACGAGAAAAAAATTTGAAAGCAATAAGAGGCAATGTATATCGTTTCGTCCCCAAAGGTGGGCGTTCCCTACTAAAAACCATCATGCTTGTTGTGAGAAGCATATACCCAAACCTGCCCCAAATGGGAAGTTTTTTTTACCACAGCATGTCGGATGCCCTTCCATGATAGCATGCCAAGTGTCATGAATTTCAGACGAGTTTTGGATTTACTAGAATTTAAAAACCAGGCATCTCAATGTTTTGCCAGCAATCAACGGTGCCCTGGTGTTTAAAATTCATTCCCATTTCTTGCATGGGACCTAAGCATGCACCCAAGGACACATATTTGATTTTTCAACCAATTTATATGCATTGGAGCATCTGCATGTAGTTCAAATTTGAATTATGCACATAAATGCATTGAAAACTCAGTTAATCCATAAAAATGTCCAAACAGACCCCAAAAATTAACAAAATTCACACAACACTCCTGTTGTTCTATGTTGACACGAGAATTTTTTTGAAAGCAATAAGAGGCAATGGATATCGTTTCATCCCCAAAGGTGGGGCGTTCCTACCGAAAACCATCATGCTTGTTGTGAGAAGCTCTGGTTTGTGAGAAGCATATACCCAAACCTGCCTGAAATGGGACAAAATTTTTACCACGACATGTTGATGCCAGTCCATGATAGCATGCCAAGTTTCATGAATTTCAGATGAGTTTTTGATTTACTAGAATTTTAAAACCAGGCATCTCAATGTTTTGCCGGCAATCAACGGTGCCCTGGTGTTTGAAATTCATTCCCATTTCTTGCATGGGACCTAAGCATGCACCCAAGGACACATATTTGATTTTTCAACCAATTTATATGCACTGGAGCATGCACATGTAGTTCAAATTTGAATTATGCACATAAATGCATTGAAAACTCAGATAATGCATAAAAATGTCCAAACGAACCCCAAAAAATCACAAAAATTCACAAAACACTCCTTCTGTTCTATGTTGACACGATAAAAAAAACTGAAAGCAATAAGAGGCAATGGATATCGTTTCGTCCCCAAAGGTGGGACGTTCCCTACCAAAAACCATCATGCTTGTTGTGAGAAGCATATACCCAAACCTGCTCCAAATGGGACAAAATTTTTACCACGGCATGTTGATGCCGCTCCATGATAGCATGCCAAGTTTCATGATTTTCAGACAAGTTTTGGATTTACTAGAATTTAAAAACCAGGCATCTCAATGTTTTGCCGGCAATCAACGGTGCCCTGGTGTTTGAAATGCATTCCCATTTCTTGCATGGGACCTAAGCATGCACCCAAGGACACATATTTGATTTTTCAACCAATTTATATGCACTGGAGCATGCACATGTAGTTCAAATTTGAATTATGCACATAAATGCATTGAAAACTCAGATAATGCATAAAAATGTCCAAACGAACCCCGAAAAATCACAAAAATTCACACAACACTCCTTCTGTTCTTTGTTGACACGATAAAAAAAATTGAAAGCAATAAGAGGCAATGGATATCGTTTCGTCCCCAAAGGTGGGACGTTCCCTACCGAAAACCATCATGCTTGTTGTGAGAAGCATATACCCAAACCTGCTCCAAATGGGACAAAAATTTTACCACGACATGTTGATGCCGCTCCATGATAGCATGCCAAGTTTCATGATTTTCAGACAAGTTTTGGATTTACTAGAATTTAAAAACCAGGCATCTCAATGTTTTGCCGGCAATCAACGGTGCCCTGGTGTTTGAAATTCATTCCCATTTCTTGCATGGGACCTAAGCATGCACCCAAGGACACATATATGCACTGGAGCATGCACATGTAGTTCAAATTTGAATTATGCACATAAATACATTGAAAACTCAGATAATGCATAAAAATGTCGAAACGAACCCTGAAAAATCACAAAAATTCACACAACACTCCTGTTGTTCTATGTTGATACGAGAAAAAAATTTGAAAGCAATAAGAGGCAATGTATATCGTTTCGTCCCCAAAGGTGGGCGTTCCCTACTAAAAACCATCATGCTTGTTGTGAGAAGCATATACCCAAACCTGCCCCAAATGGGAATTTTTTTTACACAGCATGTCGGATGCCCTTCCATGATAGCATGCCAAGTGTCATGAATTTCAGACGAGTTTTGAATTTACTAGAATTTAAAAACCAGGCATCTCAATGTTTTGCCAGCAATCAACGGTGCCCTGGTGTTTAAAATTCATTCCCATTTCTTGCATGGGACCTAAGCATGCACCCAAGGACACATATTTGATTTTTCAACCAATTTATATGCATTGGAGCATGTGCATGTAGTTCAAATTTGAATTATGCACATAATGCATTGAAAACTCAGTTAATCCATAAAAATGTCCAAACAGACCCCAAAAATTCACAAAATTCACACAACACTCCTGTTGTTCTATGTTGACACGAGAATTTTTTTGAAAGCAATAAGAGGCAATGGATATCGTTTCGTCCCCAAAGGTGGGGCGTTCCTACCGAAAACCATCATGCTTGTTGTGAGAAGCTCTGGTTTGTGAGAAGCATATACCCAAACCTGCCTGAAATGGGACAAATATTTTACCACGACATGTTGATGCTAGTCCATGATAGGATGCCAAGTTTCATGAATTTCAGATGAGTTTTTGATTTACTAGAATTTTAAAACCAGGCATCTCAATGTTTTGCCGGCAATCAACGGTGCCCTGGTGTTTGAAATTCATTCCCATTTCTTGCATGGGACCTAAGCATGCACCCAAGGACACATATTTGATTTTTCAACCAATTTATATGTACTGGAGCATGCGCATGTAGTTCAAATTTGAACTATGCACATAAATGCATTGAAAACTTAGTTAATGCATAAAAAATGTCCAAACGAACCCCGAAAAATCAAAAAAATTCACACAACACTCCTGTTGTTCTATGTTGACACGAGAAAAAAATTAGAAAGCAATAGGAGGCAATGGATATCGTTTCGTCCCCAAACGTGGGGCGTTACCTACCAAAAACCATCATGCTTATTGTTAGAAGCTCCGGTTTGTGAGAAGCATATACCCAAACCTTCCCCAAATGGGACAAAAATTTTACCACGGCATGTTGATGCCGCTCCATGATAGCATGCCAACTTCCTTGAATTTCAGATGAGTTTTGGATTTACTAGAATTAAAAAACCAGGCATCTCAATGTTTTGGCGGCAATCAATGGTGCCCTAGTGTTTGAAATGCATTCCCATTTCTTGCATAGGACCTAAGCATGCACCCAGGACACATATTTGATTTCTCAACCAATTTATATGAACTAGAGCATGCACACGTAGTTCAAATTTGAATCGTGCTCATAAATGCATTGAAAACCTAGATAATGCATAAAAATGTCCAAATGAACCCCAAAAAATCACAAAAATTCACACAACACTCCTGTTGTTCTATGTTGACACGAGAAAAAAAAATTGAAAGCAATAAGAGGCAATGGATATCGTTGTGTCCCCAAAGGCGGGGCGTTCCCTACCGAAAACCATCATGCTTGTTGTGAGAAGCTCCGGTTTGTGAGAAGCATATACCCAAACCTGCCTGAAATGGGACAAAATTTTTACCATGACATGTTGATGCCGCTGCATGATAGCATGCCAAGTTTCATGAATTTCAGACGAGTCTTGGATTTACTAGAATTTAAAAACCAGGCATCTCAATGTTTTGCTGGCAATCAACGGTGCCCTGGTGTTTGAAATCCATTCCCATTTCTTGCATGGGACCTAAGCATGCACCCAAGGACACATATTTGATTTTTCAACCAATTTATATGCACTGGAGCATGCACATGTAGTTCAAATTTGAATTATGCACATAAATGCATTGAAAACTCAGTTAATGCATAAAAATGTCCAAACAGACCCCCAGAAATCAAAAAAATTCACACAACACTCCTGTTGTTCTATGTTGACACGAGAAAAAGATTTTGAAAGCAATAAGAGGCAATGGATATCGTTTCGTCCCTAAAGGTGGGGCGTTACCTACCAAAAACAATCATGCTTATTGTGAGAAGCTCCGGTTCGTGAGAAGCATATACCCAAACCTGCCCCAAATGGGACAAATTTTTTACCATGGCATGTTGATGCCGCTCCATGATAGCATGCCAAGTTTCATGAATTTCAGACGAGTTTTGGATTTACTAGAATTTAAAAACATGGCATCTCAATGTTTTGGCGGCAATCAACGGTGCCCTGGTGTTTGAAATCCATTCCCATTTCTTGCATGGGACCTAAGCATGCACCCAAGGACCCAGATTTGATTTTTCAACCAATTTATATGCACTGGAGCATGCACATGTAGTTCAAATTTGAATTATGCACATAAATGCATTGAAAACTCAGATAATGCATAAAAATGTCCAAACGAACCACGAAAAATCACAAAAATTCACACAACACTCCTGTTGTTCTATGTTGACACGAGAAGAAAATTTTAAAGCAATAAGAGGCAATGGATGTCGTTTCGTCCCCAAAGGTGGGGATTTCCCTACCGAAAACCATCATGCTTGTTGTGAGAAGCTCCGGTTCGTGAGAAGCATATACCCAAAGCTGCCCCAAATGGGACAAATATTTTACCACGACATGTTGATGCCGCTCTATGATAGCATGCCAAGTTTCATGATTTTCAGACGAGTTTTGGATTTAGTAGAATTTAAAAACCAGGCATCTCAATGTTTTGCCGGCAATCAACGGTGCCGTGGTGTTTGAAATTCATTCCCATTTCTTGCATGGGACCTAAGCATGCACCCAAGGACACATATTTGATTTTTCAACCAATTTATATGCACTGGAGCATGCACATGTAGTTCAAATTTGAATGATGCACATAAATGCATTGAAAACTCAGATAATGCATAAAAATGTCCAAACGAACCACGAAAAATCACAAAAATTCACACAACACTCCTGTTGTTCTATGTTGACACGAGAAAAAAAATTGAAAGCAATAAGAGGCAATGGATATCGTTGTGTCCCCAAAGGCGGGGCGTTCCCTACCGAAAACCATCATGCTTGTTGTGAGAAGCTCCGGTTTGTGAGAAGCATATACCCAAACCTGCCTGAAATGGGACAAAATTTTTACCATGACATGTTGATGCCGCTGCATGATAGCATGCCAAGTTTCATGAATTTCAGACGAGTCTTGGATTTACTAGAATTTAAAAACCAGGCATCTCAATGTTTTGCTGGCAATCAACGGTGCCCTGGTGTTTGAAATCCATTCCCATTTCTTGCATGGGACCTAAGCATGCACCCAAGGACACATATTTGATTTTTCAACCAATTTATATGCACTGGAGCATGCACATGTAGTTCAAATTTGAATTATGCACATAAATGCATTGAAAACTCAGTTAATGCATAAAAATGTCCAAACAGACCCCCAGAAATCAAAAAAATTCACACAACACTCCTGTTGTTCTATGTTGACACGAGAAAAAGATTTTGAAAGCAATAAGAGGCAATGGATATCGTTTCGTCCCTAAAGGTGGGGCGTTACCTACCAAAAACAATCATGCTTATTGTGAGAAGCTCCGGTTCGTGAGAAGCATATACCCAAACCTGCCCCAAATGGGACAAATTTTTTACCATGGCATGTTGATGCCGCTCCATGATAGCATGCCAAGTTTCATGAATTTCAGACGAGTTTTGGATTTACTAGAATTTAAAAACATGGCATCTCAATGTTTTGGCGGCAATCAACGGTGCCCTGGTGTTTGAAATCCATTCCCATTTCTTGCATGGGACCTAAGCATGCACCCAAGGACCCAGATTTGATTTTTCAACCAATTTATATGCACTGGAGCATGCACATGTAGTTCAAATTTGAATTATGCACATAAATGCATTGAAAACTCAGATAATGCATAAAAATGTCCAAACGAACCACGAAAAATCACAAAAATTCACACAACACTCCTGTTGTTCTATGTTGACACGAGAAGAAAATTTTAAAGCAATAAGAGGCAATGGATGTCGTTTCGTCCCCAAAGGTGGGGATTTCCCTACCGAAAACCATCATGCTTGTTGTGAGAAGCTCCGGTTCGTGAGAAGCATATACCCAAAGCTGCCCCAAATGGGACAAATATTTTACCACGACATGTTGATGCCGCTCTATGATAGCATGCCAAGTTTCATGATTTTCAGACGAGTTTTGGATTTAGTAGAATTTAAAAACCAGGCATCTCAATGTTTTGCCGGCAATCAACGGTGCCGTGGTGTTTGAAATTCATTCCCATTTCTTGCATGGGACCTAAGCATGCACCCAAGGACACATATTTGATTTTTCAACCAATTTATATGCACTGGAGCATGCACATGTAGTTCAAATTTGAATTATGCACATAAATGCATTGAAAACTCAGATAATGCATAAAAATGTCCAAAGGAACCCCGAAAAATCACAAAAATTCACACAACACTCCTGTTGTTCTATGTTGACCTGAGAAAGAAATTGGAAAGCAATAAGAGGCAATGGATATCGTTTCGTCCCCAAAGGTGGGATGTTCCCTACCGAAAACCATCA
Organism: Triticum aestivum; assembly: GCF_018294505.1. Lineage (NCBI taxonomy): Eukaryota > Viridiplantae > Streptophyta > Magnoliopsida > Poales > Poaceae > Triticum > Triticum aestivum. The sequence continues at coordinate 94,486,706 of NC_057811.1, read as the reverse complement.
TGCTTGCTGTGAGAAGCTCCGGTTTGTGAGAAGCATATACCGAAATCATCCCCAAATGGGACAAATTTTTTACCACGGCATGTTGATGCTGCTCCATGATAGCATGCGAAGTTTCATGATTTTCAAACGAGTTTTGGATTTACTAGAATTTAAAAACCAGGCATCTCAATGTTTTGCCGCCTATCAACGGTACCATGGTGTTTTAAATTCATTCCCATTTCTTGCATGGGACCTAAGCATACACCCAAGGACAAATATTTGATTTTTCAACGAATTTATGTGCACTGGAGCATGTGCATGTAGTTCAAATTTGAATTATGCACATAAATGCATTGAAAACTCACTTAAGGCATAAAAATGTCCAAACGAACCCTGAATAATTCCAATTCTTTTATGATCACTACAGATATAAGGTCTAGCAGTTCAAACACCGTCCATGGACGCTGTGACCCCATTATGTAATTCAAATCAAGACTGAAAATCAAGTAGATCCCACAGATTTTATTATAACCAACCATGTGAGATGCAACACAAAATATCTTCGGACCGTGTCTGAGTAAGGGACCGTGTCTGATGACACTTTGCGCGCCAGTTTTTCGGTTGAAGCGATTCCAATTTTTCGGCTTCCGCGGAAATATCTACCTCCCCGCCCCTCCCCCTTACCAAAAGCCACATTTCCCCTCTTTCCGCCTTCCTTTCCAAGCTGAAACCTTCACTCCTTGCTTGCAGCGCCGCCGCCTCCCCGGCGACCCTCCTTCACGCTGCTCGGCCTCGCCTATCCAGGCAAGTAATCCACACCCAACCCCCATCCTCCTCCTCCTTCCACGTCCCACATGCCCCGACCGCTGGCGCGAGCGTGACACCTTCCACCCAAATCACCGACCCCTCCACAAAATAAGCGCCGGCCTAAGCCATGGTGTACGTAGTATAGCCAGGACCTCAATGAGCATTTGGCAGCGGAGAAGCAAATCGAGGCCGCACGCGCGGATGAGGTCGCGATGGCTGCCATTCGTGCCGACCCCCAGATCTTGGAGGAGCACCTCGCCGTCGAGGCCAGCGTTGATGCCTCGGGCACCGACGCCGCGATGCGGTTGGCTGCTTTAAACCATAGTTCATGGCATTTTCTCGAGGCCATCGTCGGTGCCTTCGACGAAGACTACGAGGTGTTTTCTTAGCGTGCATGTGCTTACCTCATCTCAAGAGCTAGCAGGTTGGTGCTCGGAGCGACTCAGGCAACTCACCACTACAACGAGGGCACCCACGATGCGGAGGCCTCGCCCTCTTCCATGTCCAAGGAGCCAATCATCATCGATATCTCCGACAATGAGGAGTAGCTTGTCTTATTAGCTCACTATAAGGACCCATGTTCAGTTTGCTAGCTATTGCCTTTCCTTAACAAATTCTAGTGAATTGTGCTATCTACTTTTACCATGCAATCTTCTGCTATAGTGTATATGTTCTATATGTTGTGCAATGTGGTGTTCAATTAACTGCTTGGTTGAATTCTGCAAATGTGATGTTCAATTCTGCAAATGTGATGTTCAATTCTTCAGGGTGCAATATTTCCAAGTTGTTAAGCATGCTTGGTTTGGTTAACTATCCGATCTTCTATTAGGAGTATGTTATATTGTTCAATTGTTGTTTAGTTAACTGCTTGGTTCATTTGTTGTGGCTTGGTTCATTTGTTGTGGTGTTTAGTTAACTGCTTGGTTCAATTCTGCAATGCGATGTTCAATTGCTGTGGCTGCATTCTCTTATTGTATACCATGTGAGGAACAAATCGAATTTGGCTGTACTAAATACATGAGAAACAAATACAATTGCTATACTTCCAAGTTGTTAAGCATGCTTGGTTTGGTTAACTGTCTGATCTTCTATTAGGAGTATGTTATATGGTGCAATGTGGTGCTTAGTTAACGTTTGGTTCATTTGTTGTGGTGTTTAGTTAACTGCTTGGTTCAATTCTGCAATGCGATGTTCAATTGCTGTGGCTGCATTCTGTTATTGTATACCATGTGAGGAATAAATCAAATTTGGCTGCACTTAATACATGAGAAACATATACAAGTGCTATATTTCCTAGTTCTTAATCATGCTTGGTTTGGATAAATGGGTTTTCCATGTGGCTTGAATTAATCTGATGAATCTGCAATGTGCTTATTTATCATCAACATATTTTACTAATAGCATGCGAACCCTTACTTAACCTGATGACTAACTACCTCATATGTGTTGCAGGGAAACAATGGGAAGCACTGAGGTTTACAAGATGGTACTAACTATTATACCTTGCCTTTTTGTATTCCTTTGCCCCATTTACAATATAGAGAAGATATTTATGCACATCCTTGTTTTCAGGCTTCACTGATGATTACCTCTCAAACCACCTCTCTGGTCAGGAGGCGAGGAAAGTTTTCATACAACACCCACAATTCAATATTGAAGTGTTCCTCAAGAGGTCGAAGGATGGATGGTCAATCATCCACACACACTGGCCTAAAGTTCCAAAGACCTTCAACATGAATGAGGCTCAATATTCCTTCCGCTTCACAGTTTTCTAGATGAGATGCATCTCTCTATGTACCGTCTATGATGCTAATTTCGAAAGGTTCTAGATGTTGCATGTGAAACTTGCTGCTGGTGCAGTTGTGTAATGGGGTAGCTGAGTGCTGAAGCTATATCATGTTGTACTCCAATGTATTTCAATTATGAAATCCTGCTTCCTTAATATGGAAATGGAATATATTATGTGATTAATATGAATGTCAATTATATTAGTACATGGATTATTAATAATAGGGAAATTAGCCAGCTAATTGGCCAATTAGCTTGCTAATTGGGTTTTCCTATTGCAAACGGTTAATGAGAAACCACCATGGGCAATGACCTCAGGCAACGCACACAGTTTCTAGGAATAAACCGTGTTGGATCAATGAACAATCACACACGACATTCTCTTCAAAACTGTTTGTGTTACGCCACCTTGCGCAAACGTTTTCCTTGTAGTGACTGTGTGGGATGTATATACGAACGGAAACATTTAGTGGTGACTGACTGTGTGGGGTTTACTTACGACCGGAAATGATTTCGCCTGTATAATTGTATTTTTAGCACTACTGTACGTATTTCTGTATTTGAGTGCTCGCCGGTCGCACACGACCTCATTTTGCCGAGCATGTGTGCCAGGAGGGCATATCCCCAACGGTTTCGGGGTCATGTGGGAAGGACCCCCCTATCGCCCACACTCACTTGGCGACGGTTCCGAATGCCCTCGCAGAAAGGGGTTAAACACCATTTGTTTAGAACCAACACATACCAGTGGGAGTGAAGCCGGTTTGCTTTGTTTGGCATAGTCCAGAGTCTCCAAAGGACGACCGTCTGCTCCTTAGTCTAGCAACCGTCCAAGCGCTCTAGCGGCTCGACCAGTCGGGGCTTGATGCTAGACAGGATGAGGCCGTTTGCTCACTCTACATGGCCGTTTGACTGCGGATGGGCAACAGACGCTAAGTCTAGTCGGATGCCCTGCGTCGCGCAGAAACGGGCCAAGGCGCATTTGGCGAAGTTTGTGCTGTTGTCAGTGATGATGCTGTGCGGGACGCCGTACCATACGGTGATATCCGCGATGAAGGTCATAGGAGTCGGACCATTCAGCTTCTTGATTGGTTTTGCTTCAATCCACTTCGTGAAATTGTCCACAGCGACCAACAGATGGGTCATGCCGCCGCGTCCTGTTTTGAATGGGCCCACCATGTCCAACCCCCAAACGGCAAACGACCAAGTGAGGGGATGGTCTTGAGTGCACAAGCTAGCAGGTGTTGCTTGGAGCTGAAGCGTTGGCACCCCTTGCACTTGCGGACCAACTCCTTAGCGTCATCCAAAGTAGTCGGCCAGAAGAAACCATGGCAGAAAGCTTTGGCGATAAGGGATCTGGAGGTGGCGTGGTGGCTGCATTCGCCTTGGTGAATATCTCTGAGGATTTCCATGCCCTTCTCTGGCTCTATGCAGCGCTGGAAGACACCAGTCACGCTGCGCCTGACAAGCTCTCTATTCACTATTGTGTATGCTGCTGCCCGGTGTTGTACCTGTTGGGGAACGTAGCATGCAATTTCAAAAAAAAACCTACGATCACACAAGATCTATCAAGGAGATGCATAGAAATGAGAGGGGGAGAGTGTGTCCACGTACCCTCGTAGACCGAAAGTGGAACCGTTAGCTTAACGCAGTTGATGCAGTCGAACATCTTCGCGATCCAACCGATGAAGCACCGAACGTACGGCACCTCCGAGTTCTGCACACGTTCAGCTCGATGACGTCCCTCGAACTCCTGATCCAACAAAGTGTCGAGGGAGAGTTTTGTCATCACGATGGCGTGGTGACGGTGATGGTGATGTGATCCGCGCAGGGCTTCGCCTAAGCACTACGACAATATGATTGGAGGAGTAAATGGTGGAGGGGGGCACCGCACATGGCTAAGAAACAATTGATGTGCTTTGGGGTGCCCCCCGGCCCCGTATATAAAGGAGGAGAGGGGAGAAGGCCGACCCTAGGCGGCGCGCCAAGTGGGGGGGGGGGGGAACCCACCAGGACTCCTAGTCGTAGTCGCCCCTTCCTTCTTTCGGAGGGGGGAAGGGGGAAGGAGTGGGAGAGGGAGAAGGAAAGGGGGGCCGCGCCCCCTGCCCTTGTCCAATTCGGACTCCCCATGGGGGGGGGGGGACGGGGGCGTGCCACCCCTTGTGGGCTGCCCTCTCTCTCCCCTATGGCCCATAGTGGCCCATTTCTTTCCCTCGGGGATTCCGGTAACCCCTCGGTACTCCGATAAATATCTGAAACAGTCCGAAACCATTCCGGTGTCCGAATACTATCGTCCAATATATCAATCTTTACCTCTCGATCATTACGAGACTCCTTGTCATGTCCGTGATCTCATCCGAGACTCCAAACAATCCTCAGTCACCAAAACACATAACTCATAATACAAATCATCATCGAACGTTAAGCATGCGGACCCTACGGGTTCGAGAACTATGTAGACATGACCGAGACACATCTCCGATCAATAACCATCAGCGGAACCTGGATGCTCATATTGGTTCCTACATATTCTATGAAGATCTTTATCGGTCAAACCGTAATGACAACATACGTTATTCCCTTTGTCATCGGTATGTTACTTGCCCGAGATTCGATCGTCGATATCTTCATACCTAGTTCAATATCGTTACCGGCAAGTCTCTTTACTCGTTCCGTAATACATCATCCCGCAACTAACTCATTAGTCACTTTGCTGGCAAGGCTTCTTATGATGTGTATTACCGAGAGGGCCCATAGATACCTCTCCGATAATCGTAGTGACAAATCCTAATCTCGATCTATGCCAACCCAACAAACACCCTCGGAGATACCTGTAGAGCATCTTTATAATCACCCGGTTATGTTGTGATGTTTGATAGCACACAAGGTATTCCTCCGGTATCCGGGGGTTGGATAATCTCATAGTCAAAGAAATATGTATTTGACATGAAGAAAGCAATAGCAATAAAACTGAACGATCAATATGCTAAGCTAACAGATGGGTCTTGTCCATCACATCATTCTCCTAATGATGTGATCCAGTTCATCAAATGTCAACTCATGTCTATGGTTACGAAACTTAACCATCTTTGATTAACGAGCCAGTCTAGTAGAGGCTTACTAGGGACACTGGGTTTTTGTCTATGTATCCACACATGTATCAAGTTTCTGGTTAATACAATTCTAGCATGAATAATAAAAATTTATCAAGATATAAGGAAATATAAAATAACAACTTTATTATTGCCTCTAGGGCATATTTCCTTCAGTCTCCCACTTGCACTAGAGTTAATAATCTAGTTCACATCGCCATGTGATTTAACACTAATAGTTCACATCTTTACGTGATTAACACCCATAGTTCACATCGCCATGTGACCAACACCCAAAGGGTTTACTAGAGTCAATAATCTAGTTCACATCGCTATGTGATTAACACCCAAAGAGTACTAAGGTGTGATCATGTTTTGCTTGTGAGAGAAATTTAGTCAACGGGTCTATCACATTCAGATCCGTATGTATTTTGCAAATTTCTATGTCTACAATGCTCTGCATGGAGCTACTCTAGCTAATTGCTCCCACTTTCAATACGTATCCATATTGAGACTCTAGTCATCTGGATCAGTGTAAAAGCTTGCATCGACGTAGCCCTTTACGACGAACTCTTTGTCACCTCCATAACCGAGAAACATTTCCTTAGTCCTCTTTAGGTACCTAATGATAATTTTGACCGCTGTCCAATGATCTACTCCTAGATCACTATTGTACCCCCTTGCCAAACTCATGACAAGGTATACAATAGGTCTGGCACACAGCATGGCATACTTTATAGAACCTATGTTGAGGCATAGGGAATGACTTCCATTCTCTCTCTATCTTCTGCCGTGGTCGGGTTTTGAGTCTTACTCAACTTCACACCTTAGAATACAGGCTAGAATTCCTTCTTTGACTGATCCATTTTGAACTCCTTCAAAATATTGTGAAGGTGTGTGCTTTGTGAAAGTATTATTAAGCGTCTCGATCTACCTCCATAGATCTTGATGCCCAATACATAAGTAGCTTTATTGAGGTCCTTTATTGAAAAATTCTTATTCAAGTATCCTTTTTATGCTATACAGAAATTCTATATCATTTCCAGTCAGATATAATATCAGAAATGCTACAGAGCTCCCACTCACTTTCTTGTAAATACAGGCTTCACCGTAAGTTTGTATAAAACCATATGCTTTGATCACCTCATCAAAGCGTATATTCCAACTCTGAGATGCTTGCACCAGTCCATAGATGGATCGCTGGAGCTTGCACACTTTGTTACACCTTTAGGATCGACAAAACCTTCTGGTTGCATCATATACAACTCTTCTTTAATAAATCCATTAAGGAATATATTTTTGACATCCATTTGCCATATTTCATAAAATGCGGCAATTGCTAACATGATTCGAACAGACTTAAGCATCGCTACGAGTGAGAAAATCTCATCGTAGTCAACACCTTGAACTTGTTGAAAACCTTTTGCGATAACTCGAGTTTTGTAGATAGTAACACTACCATCAGCGTCCGTCTTCCTGTTGAAGATCCATTTATTCTCAATGGATTGCCGATCATTAGGCAAGTCCACCAAAGTCCACACTTTGTTCTCATACATGGACCCCACTACAAAAAAATACACTTCCGTGATGATACGTGTTTGTCACAGTAGGTCACGTTTTCTGTCATGCATGTACATCCATGACAAATTTATGACAGAATCAAGATAGTCATACCTGTGCTGTCGTAGAAGTGTTCCATGACATTACCAAAATTATCAACACGGAAGTGTCCAGTTCCATGACGATAGATCACGCGTCACAGAAGTGCTTTCGTCAAGGGTGACCGACACGTGGCATCCACCGTAACGGAACGCCGTTAAGCTATCAGGTCCGGTTTTGGATCCGATAACCCGTTAACAGCCCCGACCAATGGGGATTTTCCACATGTAAAATCATCATTAGCTTGAGGAAACACGTGTCGGCTCACCGTTGGGACAGATGTCATCCACTCATTGGACCCAAAGCGCCTATGATACGTCGACACGTGGCACGGCCCAACAGAGGCCCATTCCTATGAAAAGGCCGGCCCGTTTGACTTGGTCAAAAGGTGGCGGGCCGGCCCACGGCAAGCCTGTGAACAACCTGTTCGCATATAGCCCATTTACAGCCCGCAAACCCAGGGCCCGTTTACGGCCTATCCGAATTAGGCCCAGTAGCGTCATCTGGGCCGTCCAATATAATTCCTGCCCATTTTAACTTCCGGCCCATGTATGGCCCATGACGTCTTTCGGCCCATATGAGGCCCTTATTACTCTCGGCCCATTAACGGCCCGTGGTTAAACTGGTCCATAATGAACAGTGTATCACTTTATACCCATTAACGGCACGTGGTGAAACTGGGCCGTAATGAACAATGTATCACTTTATACCCATTAATGGCCCATTATTCCGTTGGGCCGTTTCCAGCCCATGTTATCTTTCGGCCTTCTCGGGGCCCGTTTATTCTTGGGCTCATTTCCACATTCGTTTACTTATGGCCCGTTACTATCATTTTCTGCTTGTGGGCCAAATTCAGCCCGTGGTTACAGTCGGCCGTTTGTGGCCTGATAATACGTTGGGCCGTTTTCATGTAAAAAAACCCCGTTGGGCTGTTTTCATAGAGTTATCAAATACGGCCTATTAACGGCCCGTTATTGTCCACGAACAGTACGACCCATGATTGGCGAAATGATGATACGCCCCGTAGAAGGCCCATGGATCCTACGGCTCGTAAAAGGCCCATGAATCATACGGACCGTAGAAGGCCCATGGATCCTACGACCCGTATAGAAGGCCAATGGATCCTACGGCCCGTAGAAGGCCCATGGATCATACGGCCCGCAGGAGACCCATGGTTACAACAGTCCGTGTGTTGCCATGAATATTTTGGCCTAGTTTCCAAAGATAGGTTATTGTGGCCACTAGAAAAACACAAAAAAAGAACTGCAGTGACTACAAGCAAACAACTAAACAAGACAATTAGGAACCACTGGGCACCAAAGTTCGCCACCAGTGCAAATATAGGGAACAAAGCAGCATATTACATACACTGGCCGTCAAAATTGGCCACCAGTGCAAATAAATGCGGCAGCAAAACAAGAGCATAACTGAAACAACTTCAGAAGAGCTCAAGAAACGTGGTATCCACCATGCTGGCAATAAGCTTAGCAAGCTTATTAGCTTTGTCCTGTTTGGTGCTAAAATCCTCCAACGCTTGCTGTTGCACCAGAAAGTATGCATCCGAATGCACCAGGGACTTCCGCAGTCCTTCCGCTTCTTGTGCACAGCTGATCAATGTCTTTCAGCTTGTAGTTGAGACTCAAGAAACCGAATTGATTCAGATAGTGAGTTTGAATAGCTTGTGCAAGCGGTAGTGGCCAATAACTCCAACACTAAACCAAGACAGGACTTTGGGGTTGTCTCACTGTCTTCGAGATAGTCTTCCTTAGCTGTTTTATCAGCTTTGTTGGAGACCAACAAGGATGTGTCACTATCCTGAACCTTATCTAGATTACTTCCTTTACCATTGCTTAATAAGGCACTCTTCCCCAATATTCTGTCAGCGTTCTAAAAGAAGAAACAAGCAGACACATAACAGTTTAGCATGTACTAGTATATGAAACTCATTTCGGTGAACCAGTTCATTAGTAAGGTGGACATGATTAAAGTACCAAGTCTTCTATTGCCAAGTACTAGTACATAATAAAAGCATCAAACAAACATATATCTATGTCCTATGGTCACTTCATTGTCTTGCCAAATCAAAATAGAGACACGGTTCAAATCATATCAGTTCAAGACAAAGCAGCAGTGAAAGAATACAAAGCGTGGGAAACTACATGACACAACAAGATTTCAGATGGGTACCACAGGTCTACATGTACAACAACACTATTTGCTTTGTTGTGATGCTAGTAATGTGCATGATATGAGAAGTCAACTGTATACACAATTGAAATTGAAATCAACAGAGCTATTGATAAGAGCAAGCGTGTTAAAGAAACATGCGTGAACATACCTGTTGTGCCATTGGAGTTTCGATTGGATCCTTCAATTTAAAAATAAGTTTGTATGAGTAAATACAGTGATACAAGAGCAAAGCACTATGCACGATAGCAATCATAGTTAAAAAAGGCGTGCCTAAGCGAGCGCTTAAGCGCGCCTAGGCTCTAGGCGTTGGCGAAACGCATTACGCATAACTACACTTAATCTGTGCATAACTGCGCATAAGCATGTGCTTTGGTCAGTAAATCGCAAGGCGGTGGCAAAACGCCCAATTAACGCCTAGCGCTTTTTGGAACTATGATAGCAATGGAATCTTAAATTAGAATAGTTGTTCTTCAGGTTTAGGCACTTGTTCTACATGAACAGAGTACAGTAAGACGCAAGAATATAGTAGTTAAAAATAGAAAATTAGCTCATAGACCTTACCACATTCTTGGTTCGGGACCAGTATAGAACAAGGCGTTCCCAGTCATCGTCCAGTAAATGTGTCTTAGGAGAACGTAAGGGAATTTGATGAGTTTCTTTGCCGGTGAAATATGTTTTCTTCAGGTAATTCCGATACTGCCACCAAGCATTATTGAAGATAGCAGAGGTATTAGCACAGGTTACCTCATCCTGAGTTTCCAAATTGGTCCTTCTCTATAGAGAAAAATGGGAAAATTTTCTTTATTATAACCATCATGGAGGTAGGATGTATGGGACAAAGCAAAATAATTGCCATGAATAACATTACTTACACATAACTCATGGACAAACACCTACAACTGGCATTTTCCTTCATCTTCAGTATAATATTTCCAAGATGGGAAGATACACACATATGATTTAACAACATCAAATGCGATAGATGCTAAAGTACGACTAGCTGGTTGTGCTTCCTCCACAGGAATAGGCGTACTAACTGGTGGAGTTGGGGTTCGCCGTGGTAGTACTGGCCCTTTGGGCACTGGAGCTGCCTTACTAACTGCTCTTGTTTGGGAGCTCTGTGGTGGAGATGGTGCTGTGTCAACAGGAACTGGGTTACTATCTGCTGGGGTTCGGGTTAGATTGGGTGAAGTCGGTTCTCTATCCATCGCAGTAGGGGTACAATCTGCGAGAGTTTGGGTTATGTGTGGTGATACACTACAAAAAAATACACTTCCGTGATGATACGTGTTTGTCACAGTAGGTCGCGTTTTTTGTCATGCATGTACATCCATGACAAATTTATGACAGAATCAAGATAGTCATACCTGTGCTGTCGTAGAAGTGTTCCATGACATTACCAAAATTATCATCACGGAAGTGTCCACTTCCATGACGATAAATCGCGTGTCACAGAAGTGCTTTCGTCAAGGGTGACCGACACGTGGCATCCACCGTAACGGAACGCTGTTAAGCTATCGGGTCGGGTTTTGGATCCGATAACCCGTTAACAGCCCCCGACCAATGGGGATTTTCCACGTGTAAAATCATCATTGGCTGGAGGAAACACGTGTCGGCTCATCGTTGGGACAGATGTCATCCACTCATTGGACAGAAGGCGCCTATGATACGTCGACACGTGGCACGGCCCAACAGAGGCCCATTCCTGTGAAAAGGCCGGCCTGCTTGACTTGGTCAAAAGGTGGCGGGCCGGCCCATGGAAAGCCTATTAACGGCCTGTTCGCATATAGCCCATTTACAGCCCGCTAACCCAAGGCCCATTATGCCCTATCCGAATTAGGCCCAGTAGCGTCATCTGGGCCATCCAATATGATTCCAGCCCGTTTTCACTTCTGGCCCATGTATGGCCCATGACGGCTTTCAGCCCATATGAGGCCCTATGTAACTCTTGGCCTGTTAACGGCCCGTGGTGAAACTGGCCCGTAATGAAGGGTGTATCACTTTACACCCATTAACGGCCCATGGTGAAACTGGCCCGCAATGAACAGTGTATCACTTTATACCCATTAACGACCCGTTATTCCATTGGGCCGTTTCCAGCCCATGTTATCTTTCGGCCTTCTCAGAGCCCATTTATTCTTGGGCTCATTTCCAGCATTCGTTTACTTACGGCCCGTTACTGTCATTTTCTGCTTGTGGGCCAAATTCAGCCCGTGGTTATAGTCGGCCCGTTTGTGGTCCGTTAATACGTTGGGCCGTTTTCATAGCTTCATCAAATACGGCCTATTAACGATGGCCCGTTATGGCCGGCCCATGAACGGACGATTCCAACTCTAGCCCGTTTACGACCATAATGCAGCCTGTTATTGGCCCATGTTTGGCCAATCGATCATACGGCCCGTATAAGGCCCATTGATGATACGTCCCATAGAAGGCCCATTGTTTCTACGGCCCGTAGAAGGCCTACTGTTTCTACGGCCCGTAGAAGGCCCACTGTTTCTACGGCCCGTAGGAGGCCCAGTGTCACTACAGTAAATATTAGCCCATGGTTATTGTGGCCTAGTTTTAAAAAATAGGTTATTGCAGCCACTAGCAAACTGCGGAAAAAGAACTGCACTGACTACAAGCAAACAAATAAACAATAACAAGGAACTAAATAAGCAAGCAACTTATGCTAGGCTATCACAGCTATTACACATATTACATCCACTGGGCATCAAAGTTCGCCACCAGTGATCATAAAGCGCAACGAAGAAGCAGATTACAAAAACTGGGCACCATTGCAGCGTAACAAAATAATACTGAACCGAGACCACTTCCTAGACAATTCAAGAAAGGTTAGCCTTGCGAGGGAACTGCTGCGCAAGCTGTTGAGCAAGGCTGTGAGACCGGCCTAGCATGTCGGTCATAGCTTCCAGGTGTAGCTGTTTAGCGATGAGGTTCTCATTGGTGTTCTCCGCAATCTTTCTTAGAGATAGGACTTCAAGTCGAAGTTGAGTTGCAGAATGCCTTTCTGCTAGAACTTGGGACTGAAGAAGTCGAACTGATTCAGACAACGAATTCTGTGAGCTTGTCTGACTGTTAGTCTCAAGTAACTTGAACACTGCATCAAGACAATACTTTGGGGTTGTCTCGCTATCTTCAAGATGTTTTGCCTTCTTTGCTGCAATATATGTTGGGTTTGTCACACAGCCTTCAGCAGACTTGTGCATGCCATCAGGCATATCACCCTGAAACAAAGCAGAGAGATGACAGGTTTTGCACATGTATAAACAAAGATGATAACTGTTCTGTCAATTCTATGGAATTTCAAATTAGAAAATAAAGATTAAGTTCAAAATATCAATAGCATAATTTGGCATTGTTCATAATGCGGGGAGCTTCACCACACTACTGGATTACCATGTCAACATAACAAGCATAGATGAAGGGCAAAGAAAATCATTGTATCTATTTTGGATAATGTGCATGGCATGTTGTTCATATCATCGGCCACATCAGTAAGATAAAACAGGAGATGACAAGGTGCAAACGTGGGCTGCTTCACCACACACTGGATGATAGATCCACAAAAACAAGCATACATATAGGGAGTATTAAGTATTGTGCATGGTATGAATAAGGAATTTGGTTTTAAAAGTAAAACTTAGAACTTACGGTTCTTACGAACATGCATTTTGGTAGAAACAGCAAACTAAACAGCAGTAAACGATAGGCAGTATGAGAAAATTAAACAGCAGTTGAGGATAAAGGCTTTAGTAGGACTGACTTACATTAACAGTTAACACTGGCTTTATAATGCCCTTCTCCATGTCAAGGGAAGGATAACTCAAGAATTTCAGCACATAATCTTCTTCATAAGCATTGCCTGTACTCTACATTTTGTAGAGAGTAATTATAGATATGATAATACTGGAAGGGATAGAGGATAATGAAGATAAGATGCAGATTGATGCTACATAATCAACTACCAATCCCTGGAAGTACAAGCGTTACAGGACAAAATGTACTGACAAGAGCAATGGGCTACACTTCTGCACTGGCATTGTCTGTGTATTCTACTTGTTGGTAAGATTAAATATAGATCTGATCTTTTTTAGTAAATGGTGGGCGAGGGAGATAAGATGCAGAATGCTACAAAATGAACCAATCCCTCTTCCCATAATACAAGAGTGTTTTGAACACTGGTGTACTGTACAAAACGTTCTTATATTATGGGACGGAGGGAGTAGCTGTTAATGTAAGTACAGTGATAGACCACGTTCAGTCCTTACAAGAGGACTGCAGAGCTAAACCTCTTCAAAAGCATTGGGTTGATTCTAAATTTATGTAAGAGTCCATACGGATCTTATAATGTCCACCAAATGGACGATTACGAGGCTAACATGTGAAGTGATGCTACATAATCAAACAGCTATGAAAGTAAGTATGGTCATACAGGGCAAGAGGTACTCACAAGAGCAATGCAGTGTGCAGTATAGTTGCGAGATTCTGTGGTCCCTTGAGAATGAATGTTCTTCTGCTAACAGTTTTCGTACAAGTGAGACATTAAGGCAAATGCATAAATGTAGTTCAAATTGTGATGTGATATCATAGACAGTACCTTACGCTGCAGCCGAGACCAATGTGTAACAAGATTATTCCAGTCACCGTCGGATAAATGTAGCACCGGAGACTTTACAGAAATTTCGTTCAGAGGCTTGCCATCGAAGTGCGCTTGCCTCAGGTAGGAACGATACTTCATCAACGAGTGCTTGAAAAGTGCAACTAACCCTTGCTCGTCATCACAATCCAGTTTGCTCCTCGCCTATTTAAAAGAATGAAATCTTGTGTCTTCTGTCAGCAGAAACATATGCAGTAATGACCATGAATAACATTAGTACATTACTTACGTGTAAGTTGCGGAGGAAGATTGGAAATTGTTCTATGTCTGCAGTATAATCTTTCCTTGAAGCAAAGATGCGCACAAAGTTCCTGACAACAACATAAGCTTCATCTTCTAAACTGGGAAGAAATGGAACAGGGGTCCTATTTGCTGCAATTGGGGCTCTCTCTGGTTCGAAAAGGGATTTGGCAACTCGATTTGGTGTACTCTTTGCTGGAATGGGGGTTTTGCGTCGTACAGCTGGTGCTATGTCAACTGGCATAATCATACTGTTTGCTGCAGTTGGGGTCTGCTGAGTTGGGGCATCAGAAATGACCAGTGTAGTAGGGCTAGAGTCTGCTAGAGTTGGGGTATTTTGTGGGTCAGGTGATATTGCAACTACACCTAATGGGCTATTTGATTTATCAGGTGCCACTAGCTTTTCCAAATACTTTTCTTGTGCTCCTCCACGATCAGCAATCGCCCTCTTCCTTTTGAACGTCTGATACACAAGAACATCATTTGAATGGATAAATATGGTATGATGACAGATGGAATATGTACTGAAAATGGATAGGCAGGGCGTATTCACATACATGATGTGTAAACTAAGCTAATGGCAGTTCAACAAAGCAGAAGCAATGCAAAGCATGAGTTGCAAGATATGTGCGAGCAATGTAACCTTGGAAAGTTAGAGCAAGTACCTTGATGGGTGAATAAGATAGGGCATCTTCCTCTGACTCCTCCACTAGGGAGCTACATTGACTTAGGTCTCCCTCTAGCTCAGAATCACTGTTAGGATCATATTCTGAGCATGAATCTGTAGGTGGAGAGCATTTGCATTGCATTGCATTGCATCCGGACTTGATTTCAGTCCCTTAATGCCAAGTTTGAGAGCCATGGCATTGTTCTGCTTTATTCTTTTCATGCACGCAAGCTCATAATCATTATGATGCTGTTCAGAATCTGAGATTCATGAAAACATAAAAAGTAGTCAGATTATCTATGGAATGCATTGCGGATTCTACTCGGAGAGTGTCTCCCTATAAACCCTGCATATGCAAAGTTCACCTCCCCAACCGTGCTGACCAGACCACACACAGAAATACAAACCCCTTATGTCTCTATAACAGGCAGGCACACATTTCAAAACTGAAGTAGGAACATTAGAATCATATGAAATTCGTATTTGAACAAATAAACTAAGCAATTATGAGTGGCGTAATGTTTAGCTTCAAGGGTGGAGTGTTAGTAGTGCGACACAAAGCAAGTAGGCAGATTGTATTCCATGTAAAAGAGCGAAACCTATGTAAAAGCTGGAAATGACACTTTCTTTCTATACAATGTAGTGTTCGTTACCCACACATGATGGAAGAGATCACATAGAGAAATACTGTTCACTCATGTCTACGGTTCCAGTATTTAGAAATAGGGTGGTCCACCCTAAAAGAATATTGACAACAAATATGACAAGGCAAGCATAGATGTAGTGAATCAATCATTTACTTGTGAGCTTACTAGGACAAGTATGCAGAATTGTAACTGCAGTAAGAGACCGTCCAAAATCTGAATGAAGAAGTTTGTCTAGCACTTATTGTTTGCAACTAATGGACGTGAATAATTGGATATTATATCGAATGAGTAAGAAAGACAAGTAAAATTGTCAACAAACCTGGCTTGCAATAGTAATCTGGGTCAATGTCACCACGACCAACAATCCAAAATGACTAGTTTCTGTTCCGAGGGCCGGAATTTTGAAAACCCTGTGAACTTTAGAGGTACTAAAGATTACCGAAATACATCTGAACCATTAAGTGTAGGTAGCACTGAGCACACAACAAACCCTAATGACAGTCCTGCCTAATGAGTAATGAATCAATTAGAAAATGGGTGATGAGGAGTGGCTGCTGCGTGTTGAGGACGTATCTTAGGATAAATCGGGTTGGCTTGGTGGGTGCTGCATGCCTGAGCCCTGAACGGACTAGGAAGGTAGGCACGGCGGCGCGCCCGGGCAGCGGTGACGCTGTTGGGCGAGCGGCTCCTGGCCTCTTGTTAGTCCGGCGTCTCCTCCTAGAGTCATGCCGTCCAGGGACGGCACGTCGCCGGCGAGGCAGGCGGCTGGGGGCGAGTAGAGATCGGAAGCGCGCAGCAGAACAGAGGGGAATCGGGGCCTGGGACGACCCAAAATCCCAGGGTGGGCCGGCCCACCGTGGGCACCCTGTATAGATACACACCCGAGCAGAGAACATGCATTTTCGAAACTAATTTAGGAACATTTAGCTGACCAATTAAACAACTCTGTTTTAATAATATCAGATTCGTATTTGAACAACTAAGCTTGTTTAGCTTGATGGGTGGAGCAGTGTTATTATGACACGAAACACGTATTCTGATCGTATAGTGATCATAAAAGGGGGAAACTCTAAGCATATTTTTTTGTGCAAAAGAGGGTTGCCCCTCCGATTTCTATTAAAGAAACCACCACGGAACCAACATGATCAATTAAACCCTAAGCATGATCAATTAAACCGTATTATGGTTGTGCCATGGCAGATTTGAAGCTGCAAACCGGAGAAATGATATTTAGCATCCATTGTTTGCTTCGAACTAAGAACTAAATTCTAAGAGCTGAAAAGAAAGTAGAGTAACCAAGTTAAGATCTATTTTCTGGTTGAGATCAAAAAGTTGAGGAGATATGAAGTACCACCTCTCTTGCGGCGCCGTGTAGGCGTCGCGGGTGCGATGGCTATCGGTGGCGTTGAAGCAGATCTACGACGGTAGACTGGTGCATCGGGGGATAAGTCCCGTTGCAGTGGAAGAGAAGGTCGTGTGAGCGGCCCCGACAAAGAGGACGACGGCGCCGATGAAGCGAGAGGATGCGATGCAAGGCTATTGGTCCGTCGCCGTGGATGAGAAACGTCCATCTCTAGCAGTGGACGACGCGGTCTTGGTAGGCGCTCCGGCATGGTGGAGGACGGTGGCGATGGATGTGGTGGAGGACGGCGGCGATGGATGGGGTGGTGGACGGAGGCTGGTGTGGGGATGGGGTGTTCTAGCGCGGACGGTGTATTAGTGGGAAAATGGAGGGAGAGGTACGGGGAACCATGTTTTTGGGACGCGCCTGTCTGAAATATGGGAAAGTTACGAACTTAGCCCCTGTTTAAAATTTGGACGTCTCATCGGTTGGGGATAGGACGGTAATCTCGCATCTCGCCAATATTTGCCCAGAGCGATTTCGGGCGAGGAGAGGGTGGTTGGTGCCCATGGTTGGCGCCCACGGTGTATGAACGGGGCTGACAGGTAGGGCGGTTGTGTCACGTCTGAGTGAAGTTACAAACCTGCCCCTATTGAAAATATTTGCCTACATCGATTTCGGCCGAGTCGAGTTTGTTTTGCCGCCCACCGTGTATGAATGGGGAATGGAGGGAGAAACAGAGGTCTTTCGGACGAGCTTGAATCAAATGAGTTTTGCCGCCCATGTTTGACGCCCACCGTGTCGGAATGGGCTCAGGGGCGGTCGTGTCACGTCTAATTGAAGTTACTAACCTACCCCTATTTAGAGCAGTGGAAATCGGGCCAATGGATTGTCCGTGTAATGGGTAGACAGTAATTTCCATCTCCCAAACACTTGGCTTCGGGAAGCCGACATGGGAGTGGACATTTTGCTGCTTCTTTCGAATTTTGGGACAATAAGCATCCACGTTTACCCTGGCAACTAAATTCGAATCCATTTTGTATTCCTATATGAATCTTTATAAATCATTCTATGTGTTTTTATATATCTTCAAAAGGACAACAAAGATGTATTCCACTGTCATATATGAATATGGTTTACAAATGCCGATACTCAAATTCAGAAACTAGGATCCAGTTTAAGGTGAATTCGAATATTTGGAACACTTCATGTCCAACTCAAATGTCACACGCAGCATAATGTGTACTCCCATTTAGATATGTACACAAGCGATGTATCAAGATTCAAATACCGAGTCAATCAACCAAGAATGTACAGAACTAACAGACATATAAACACTTATAGAGTATATGGATCAATAATATCAACTAACATACATAAGCCAGGCCGCTGTACTTTTTTTTGGCTACAACAACATCCTTTTTTAGCCAGCATCTTGGCCCTTTCCGATGTGTGCCACTTATGGTCCATCTATACTACTACTATTGCTGAATGCACATTCAGCCCGATTGGCATATTTGTAGGTCTGGCACAGCAATCCAAATGAAATGTCTCTGAGTCTTATCAATTAATACAGACTTGTGCTCAAATAAAATTTCAAACCAAAAAACAAAAAAACAATTATTACATGATCTCTAAAACAAATGGTTTGATTGATTACATGAACAGACAACACAAAGGTTATTCAACTATGGAAAGAACATTTCACCTATGATTTACCAAGTAGGAATTTAATTTCCTTTTTTTCCTTCAGGACCTTAACAATCTGGTCAGTCTCAGCTTGCTTCGTTTTGAAATCCACCAAATATTTAATGTTTGTCTTGAGTACTGCTTGTGATTGTGCTATTTGCTTCCTCAACATGTCAACTTCATCTCTAAGTGCAGAAGCAGAATCTCTTTCTACCACTAGTTTAGCCTCTAGAGCATCAACAGTTGGCAATTCATAATGCATGATTGGGCCGGTGCCACTGCTGTGGGATGATGCAACGTCCATGGGGACCTCGCTCTTTGATCTTGGGCTAACCTGTTTTGCCATTAAAGTTTCGATTGGATTCAGAAAATTTGAAGTTAGCAAAACATCTCAACTGGGAGTTATAACAGCAAACCAGTTAAACAAACAAGGAATTAAAGAGTTTCAATTAGATGCTGAAAAGTAGTTATTAACATCATTGTAACCCGCTGTTGTAGCAGCAAAGCAGTTAAACAAACAAGTAGATATTTAAGTTAAGGTAAACAGGTAATTCTTAACAGTAAGTATCAAACACATAGATAGGCGCAATCTACAATATGATTAACAGGCTGTGCCATTATGTAATCAGTAACAAACTAAATTAAGCCAAGCAACGTAATTGAACAATTTTGCAATAAGTGGCTAACTAAAATTCTGAGAAGCAGGTAACTGAACTTACGCTAGTTCTTTGTACAGGCACACTGCAACTTCTTTTTCGCTTACAAGGTTGTACGAAGGAGTCCATGGCATCAATTGCTTGGATACGCAGTCCCAATACTTCTTTGTTCCCACACTGCATGGGTAAGTCGAATGGTTAATCTGGTAAGATGGCGCGTCCTTGATATGTTATATGAGGACGTGTAGTCAGACTAGTTGTAGCCAAACACATCACACTGGCTTTTACTGTATATTTCATGTGATTACTTTTGGCATATCTAGATCTAAGCAATCTACAATAGGATGAAAAGACTGGCATCCTTCACATTATTGGCGAACTCAGTTCATAGAAACAAGCAATTCAACCATTCTGTGGGTAAATCAAAATCGCCACTAGAATATTTTTCACTATCCAATCATACACGCAAAAAGGGCGACACCACCATAGGGGCTGGTATGGGCGGCCGCCTCAGGTGGCTGGAAAGTGTGCACCTAGTTTGAGTCGTCCAGGTTGGCCCACGCTAGTTTTGTTCGTCCCAACGCATGAGCAGGCAATGTAAAAAATGAAGAAAAATGTTTCAATTTGGATGGGCCAATGACATAAGTGCAAGGCAGGCCCTATAGCAGGCTCGTGGCCCAAACGAGCACCTCCCATATCGATCGACATCAGGAAAAATCCCAATTTGTTCACTCTAGCCTCAAGTCTGGTTCGCTCCTAACCTAGCCGCCGCTGGAGAGACCGATGCAGCACTTCCTCGCGCCCTCGTTGGAGGGCGGTCGCCGGGCTTCAAGCGAACGGAAGGACAAGAAGATGAAGATCCAACCCTGGGTGTAGCCTGCGTGAGAGGTAGCGGCGGCAACACGGGCATGACATCGAGCTTGCGCAAACGGACAGTCGCAGCTTGCAAGAGTAGCATGCGCAACGAGCAGGTACATCACATCCCTGATTATATCTAATTCAACTCTTCAATTTCTGGCCAATAATTAAACCTGACGGTGTTGTAAAACTGCTTGTATGTAGGGAATCTATAAGAAAATGAAACCAATTTCTACTTATTTTATAAATCCCCCCAATCAATACTGAACTGACTGAATCTGATGTATCTAATCAAGTTTCCGGTGCAAACATACAAGCTCATGTTGTTCTTGAGCCTGAAGTGTCTAATGAACAGACTGCTAATGAAGGATTTGATGCAAACATTTTACATGCTCCTGGTGATGAACATATAGTGTCTAATGAGGATCTAATGCAAGCATTTTGCAAGCTCATTGAAGGATTTAGTGTCTAATGATGATCTACTATGTTGAGAGAGACAGAGATTTGCAGGCATTGATGACAAGCAAATTATAGTGCATTTTCATAGCATGAGGAAACGTCGAGGCCATCTACCAGAAAGTCCCCGTATCATGACAACATAGCATAAATACTTTTCTAATCTGTTGTTTGACACTATTGCCATACTTGTGCAGGATAGATATATTGATATGCAGTTTGCGCACTGGTTATACGTGCAATTACACTTCGATATTTTCAGCCAGAGAACGAATAATTCAAGCAGGTACAGACCATGTTTGTAGTCCTTGTACACCATGTTGCATTTTGTGTTTTTTGGTGCTTGCATCATTTAGTGTTTATAATCTGAACTACTTTGGATCATTAGCTGGTTTTCAAAGTGCATGTAGCTTCACATTTCTCAAGTTATGTTGATTTCCGGAGTGCAAGTGCCTTCGTATTTTTTAAGTTAAATGTTCGCCCCTGGTAACCTGAATTCGTGGATCAGCCACTGCACACAAATCATACACGAATGCCAGTACGAATTAAATGAAATGCAGGGACTTACGCTAGCTCGTTGTACAGGCTCACTACAGCTCTGCTTGCGCTTCGGATGTTCCATGTACAAGTCCATGTTACCACTTGCTTGGATGTGCAGGCCTTGTGCTCCTTGCATCCCCCTCTGCATTTTTGACACGGCGAATGGTTGATCAAATAAGAGGAATCGACCTTGAGGTTGTACCGGAGGACAGATACTTACAAGGTTATACGGGTGTGCAGGATGTGTACCAGATCCCGTAGCACCGTCATGCTTCGCTAAAAAATGGATTTGCTTGTTTCAGATGATATCTCCAGAAGAAATAAGAGTTAAAGTCAGAGTTGCATAGGTGTGTAAGCTAAGAGAGCAGTGAAAGGATATCCAAACATCGTCGGAACAGTGCACAAGGGAGTGATGTGTGGATACCTAGTTCGGGCCGGCGTTTGGGCATGCTCGCCTAGCTAGAGTGCGGGTCACTTCAGAGCCGTTGAGGGTGATGCGTTGGCGTTGCCTGGCCGTGCACGGATGCAGATCTTGAGTGGCAGCGGAGCGCTATGATGCGGTGGACGAGACCGTTGGTGAAGCCCCAACGGCCTCGGGGGGCGGAGGTGCGACGATGTGCTTGGTGAAGTAGCCCCGGTGAGCTGGGAGACGGCGTCGGTGAAGCGCACCTGATGCGGTGGAACTCGGTGTCTGTGAGGCACGTGGTTGCGGCGGCCGACGTTGTCGGTGGACCACCCGGTGCGGTGGCCGAGGGCGTAGATGAGGTAGCTCCGGTGCGGTGGTGAAGCGCGACCGTCGTATTCATCGTCGTCGTGCCGCACAGAGGTGGGGAACGGCGGGGAAAGAGATGAGACGAGGGGCGATTCGAGGGTTGGCGGCGAATTAGGGATTTGAGCAATCTGGGCGCGGAAGGGGACGGTGGAGAAGAGAGATTTTGCAGGGCTGGAATTGGGGCCGCCAGATATTTCAATCCGAAACATGGAAGCGCAAACTTATATTGTCGTCGTCCT
>NC_057811.1:94454209-94463995 GCF_018294505.1 Triticum aestivum | reverse complement strand
TTAAGGCACCGAAGCAGTGTCCACCCCGACACGACCCTGGTCTGCCTGGTGCGCCTACATTTAAGAATGCAAACGAATCTTCTTTCATTTGCAAACGAATCTGTATGTATTACCATGCCCGTGTTTTCCTTGCAATAATTAGTCATTCGAAACGAGATACTCCATCCGTTAACTTTTGTAAGTCGTTTCAGACAACTTAAAATGAACTGTTTTGCACATTGTCTGAAATGTCTTCAAGGTCTTATAAAAGTGAACAGAGGGAGTACTATAAATTAATTAATGAGGAGTTATTTGAAAAAAAAATCGAAACGGTACCCACGCTAACGTGGATTAGAGTGTGTGTCACATAATTAGTTATTTGAATTAGAGTGTGTGTCACGTAGTTAGTAATTTGAATTAGAGTGTGTGTCATGTAGCGATCTCCAATTCTAACGTGGATTTCGCATTTCACTGTATCCACGCTACTTTTTTAATACAAATTCATATGTATATGGTGAACACCATGGTAGTGAGAAAACTTTTGGATGGATTCAAACATATGACCTACAAAATAGCACAACAAACTGAGTCAATGTCAACTTTTCGATACAGTATGGCACGAATTCGAAATAATTACCCGTATGCCTGGTCCTCGGTTCAAATCTTACAATGTACACCGAATTGAAACATCGATATTAAGTCTCGTACTATGTACATTCAAATGTTGTTTTTAGCCCCCCTGCACAAACACTACATACTTCCTGTATCGGTCAATCTTCCTCTCCTAACCACCTTAGGAAGCTATCGGTTTCCAACACACGTTCATTCTTTCTCTCCATGTTTCGATCTCTAAGTCTCTCAACTACACAACCCCTTTTTCCACTCTGTTACCAAATGTATTTACCTCACACACCCGCCATTGCACCCCATGCCGAGCTCTCTCTCTCCCCCTCTCCCTCTCACCCTCTCGCGCTAAATACATGCATTGCCTATCTAGCCCCCCAACCTCTCATGCGCACGCACGCATGTTGTATATCTAGGTCACTCCCTCGAGACTGTCTCACTCTTTCTTCCGCACGACGGGCCACCCTCGCTCAATCTCGCTCTCTTTATCTGAGTCTCGTTTAACCTCGTTTTCTTTCACACACAAATGATATATCTCCCTGTTCGGGCCTCGATCGACACACTCTATACTCTCTCACGCAGATTGTCTATCTAGGTCAGTCCATCCAAGCCGCCGCCACTCTTTCGACCTCATGGTGGGCCACGCTCACTCAATCTCTCTCTCTCTCTCTCTTTCTCCGTATGTCTCGATTGACCTCGCTCTTTCTCGGACAAAAACGATATATCACCATGTTTGAGCCCAATTTGACCTATTCACATTGTATACTCTCTCACGCACATCGTCTATCTAGGTCACTCTCTCCAACCCGTCTCACTCTTTCGATCCCACGGCGACCCTATGTGATCGGTTGACCTTGCTTCCTCCCACGCATAAAATATATCTACATGTCTGTGACTGGATCATCTTTCAAGATCTATCTTACAGCTCTCACCCTTGCCAAAAAGCTCAATCGGACAATATCTCTCCAGAGCATATATATTTGTTCAATGAATGTCGGACCACACTCACTTTGTCTCTCTATCTATATGTCTCTCGATTGACCTCGCTTTCTCACACCGTATCTTCCACGCGTTGAAGCTACTACCTCTCCATCCCTCGCAAAGCCGGAGCTATTTACATTGCGAGGGGCACTCCAACCTTGGATAATTTGTGTAGGAATTTATTCCGGTCGGTTTAGATTATATTTTTGTAGCATTCGGCCCACAACTACTCCAAACACCGTTGCAACCCACGCAACTCCCCTAGTTGATTTCCCTCTGGCTCGGTCATCGCTCTCTCGCACGTCCTTTCTCGCCTTCAACCGCACCATGGTATTATTGAAAAAACTATGTTGTTCTCATCAATTATTATAAATAAGCTACAAAATTACACACTGATAGTCCACATGGAATGGAACAAATTTCGACCCACAAATTAAAGTGCTACAAACTACACACCGAGGGGCCCACATGTCATGAAACAAATTTGGACCCATATACAAATTAAAAAATAAAGGACGAGGATCAAACATGCGACCGGGCCTTCAAGCCGCACGTCAATAGGCAACATACGTAGAATAGCAATGTTTGTTGTACCCCTTTGTTCACATAATGTTTTTATATTACCATAACCTAATTAATGGATAACATGTAATATTATTTTTAGTACTATTCGCCTTCACTTACTGGTGGGTTCCATGTGTGCTCTCTCTCTCCTCCCCTTCCGCGTTTAGACGCACGGGCAAACAGGAAGAACTCGTGGGCGATGTTGCCATTGACCATATCTGGACGCGTTCACAAGTCACGGCACCAGTGTCACGTACTAGCAGCACTAGTCAGTGTGTACGTGCAATGCACGTTAATTTGGAAGTATATTAAGTGCATGCGGATATTAACTACTAGGATATTATTTGCGTGTTGTCATGTGATTAGCACTATTTTTGGCATGAAATTAACTGCACGCTAAACATGTTGAGCGCTTGACATTGAAGCAGTCTAGGTCGTTGGATGACAAGGAATACATGTGGCTTGATGACGTTTTATATTTAATTTGATACGGCTCTAGCAGAACATTCAATCGATCAAACCATACATTTCGTTCAGTCTGACTCCGACTTTAAATTATATGACGATCGATATAAAATAAACGGAAATGATAAACATTCGGATTTTAAGCATGGCAATCCGAACGTTTTCCATGGCAAATTTAGATTACGCGGCGGCGGCGGGGGCGTCTCGCGATGGGAAGCGGCTCCTCTGCCGTGCTCTGTGTGTCATCGGGCCACTGACCGACGGCGACGGCGGCGTCTTGCGCCGTTGTTGGCGTACTCCTGGATGTTGGCCTAGCTTGAAGGAAGGCCAAAATGTTCTGGACTTCGGAGCGCGTCAACTGGCAGGAGGAGGCGACTGGCGTTGGTGCAAGGAAGCGGTCGACGACGGCCATCCATGCCGCTGAGGGGGGCACTGGCACCCGCGCAAGGACAAGCGCTGTCAACGACGCGGCGGAGACATTCGTGTGCACGGGCACCGGCAGGGGCGCGCACGTCAGTGCACGCGCAAGCGCATGCGCTGGCAGGTGCATGGGCACCGGCACGGGCGTGCGCGTCAGTGCACGCGCAGGCGCATGCGCTGGCAGGTGCATGGGCGCGTGAAAGTCGGCAGGGACCTCGTGGAACTTCGTGGGATCAAGCTCGACAACAATGTGCGGCTCCCAGCCCATCAATGCCACGGGGATGGGCGCTGGTGCAGTCGGGGCGACGGGAGCCGGAACGGGAGCGAGGACGGGCGCGACGTCTTCCCGCAAGGCCAGTCCAAGCTTGTCCCAACGCGCCTTATGTTCTTGAGACTTCGGCTGGGTGTCTTCCTCAGGAAACTGGAACACTAAGGGCAGACCATCGTGATGCGGCATGGCGTACGTTTAGGTCAGGCTAGTTGGAGGTAGACGACAGGAGAATCGGAGAGGAAGAGAGAGGATTGTAGCGATACCGGGTAGTGCGGGGTTGATTTTAAACTGCGGCGCCGACGACATTAAAACTGGGAGCAGTTGGGACGACGGTGGGCGGCGGAGGCTGGTCAAAGGGCTCGCCTCCCGGTGAGCCTGCACAGCGGTCTACTCGCACGCCTCCCGTCGACTCACACGCTTGCTCGGACGGCACCTGCCGATGAGAAGCGGGGACTCGTGGCGGCACGTAAACGCCCATGGTTTCTATTGTGAAAGCGTTCGCCTTAACGTGACAGGTCTTTGTTCCAAAATACCTTGGCTCTTCATTTGTGCAACTTGTCATAAGCAGCTTGTCTCAAATTGAAGAAAAAACTTACGAAGTAATATTTGTGCCATATAACGTGACCATGCTTGGTTTCAAGAATTTATGCTCACTTTTGGATTTTATGAAATTTAAGATCCAGGATTCGAAACAATATCGTAACCTGCATCATGCAATAAATTTTCAAGCCATACATCTGTCCTGTTGTATTTCTTAAGAAAGGACTTGGTCAAACATTTTGCTTAGTTAGACTTCAGACAAGTTATATATGCAGAGTAAAAGGATAATCCCTCCGTACCAGTGCATTGCCTGATATATTAACTCAAGTACTAGGCACGAACAAACGGGCTCAATTCTGTGCTCATCCTGGTGTAGTAGTAGTAGTACTAGGCAATGCAGTTGACGGGTGACCTTGAAGAGCGGCGACCGAGGGAATTGAACCGTGCTCGGCACGGCAGGTAACGTTGTCTAGTTACAAAAGCATCCCTCTGTTGTTCATCGATAGTCATTATGGACCGGGGACATGAGGGGAATTTCCTAGGGCTGGAATTCCGGCCGCCAGATATTTCGATTTGAAACGCTGAGGCTCGACTGGTTGGGGTTGCCAAATGTGCGTACCACGCACGCCACCGAAGGACACGAGCCTGGTTTTTTTAGGATCAACACGAGCCAAGGTCTGGCTGGTACGCCGTTGGGTCCTACCATTCGAGAATACGAAAGGAACCTTTTAAATTGCCGAACGAATCTATGTGTATTACAATACCCATATTTTCCTTGCAAATACTAATCTCAACGTGGTAATTGATTTATGACGAGTTGTTGAATTAGAGTGAGTTTGTGATATAGTGATCTCAACGTGGATTTCACATTTCATGGTATCCCTAGTAAGTTTTCCAATGCAAATTCAAATTTAAAAGATGAACAATATGGAGGTGAGAAAACTTTGTATGTATCAAGCATATGACCACACACACACTCTCTCACACACACACACAGAGACACACATGCACGAACACAACAACAATCCAATAAGTATAGTGCATCTATTTTTCCAAACCATGCATGTATGACACAAATTCAAAAAAACTCCTTCTATTCCTAAATATTAGTCTTTTAGAGAGTTCAACAAGTGATTACATACGGAGCAAAATGAGTGAATCTAGACTCTAAAATATGTCAATATACATCCGTATGTGCCAGTCCATTTGAAGCCTCTAAAAAGACTAATATTTAGGAATGAAGGGAGTAAAATGTAAGACATCCATGGTCCTCAGTTCAATATTTAAAATGAACATGAAACTGAAACATGAATATTAAGTCTAGTACTAAAGTAGATGCAAATGTTGTGTTTAGGCGGAGCTATGATTGTCAGGGGTCAACCCCTCGACATTAGATAAAATTGTGGAGCTCTGTTTAGGGTTGTTTAGATTATATTTGTCCCCACCCTCCCAACCACCGATTGGTTGTGCACCCCAACCCCTCCTCCCCGGGAGAATATCATGTGCCCCCATACCTTAGATGCTATATGCCGATACGAGTTTCTTGGAGCTTGTAGATCTGAGATATAGCAGCTCACATGACGTGTCTTAATATTTTTGCAGGAAACCTTGATGAGTTTGAGAATTGCACACAATTTGTACAAAAACTACTTAGATGCCCTTTGATCCCATATCCAACGACCTCGAAGCTCGTATCACTGTAGCATCTAAGATGAAGGAGGACATCATATTCTCCTGTATGTAAGAATATCATGTGCTACCACACCTTAGATGCTTTCGTGATACAACCTCTTCGGAGGCGTTGGATTTGTGACCCAACACCTCCTCGGTGGTTCGAATGGTTTTTTGCAGAAAAGCCCCAAAAGAGTTCGGCCACTACTTACAAGCACAAAGACTACTCAGATGCCATTGGATCTCAGATCAAACGACCTCCAAGCTCATATCACCGTAGCATCCAAGCTGCGATAGCAGCTTATGTTTTCTCGCACGGGAGAGTATGCGGTGCTCCTGCACCGTAGATTCTATGGTGATACGAGTTCACTAAGATCTAATGGCCCACAGTAGGAGGTTTGAATGTTTTTGCAATATACGGCTGATAGAGTTTGGGAAATGCGCAGAAAGTACAAGTACTACGCATGTGCCATCTGATCACTGATCATACGACCTAGATGCTCATATCACCGTAGCGGGTAATTAAGCTACGGGGAGCACCTAATATGAGCACCGGGGACCTGTTGGATCGAAGATGCAGTGGCACACACGAGGCCTGAATGTTTTATTTGCAAAAAAAACCTTTGGAGAGTTTGGAAATTGCGCATAATTACAAAGACTACTCCCAAGCCATTGGATCTCACTTCCAACGGTGTAAAAACTCGTATCACCATAGTATCTAAGCTGCGGGGTGGATGTGATATTCTATGCCGCTGTCATTTTTGTTTGTAAACTTGCAAAATACTTGTAACTCGTGCTGTTACTTGTCTAACCGCGCAAAGTGTTTGTTCAAAAACACCATCCTACACTGAAATATCGGAACAACACACGGGGGTCCCACTTGTCATTAATCAAATTTGGACCTAAAACTAACAAATCTAAAAGACGAGATTCGAACTGGGAACCTGGACTACAAAGCGTAAGTCGATAGCCTGGAAAAACGAACGGTTGTTGGCTTTGTCCCATAACTTGATTTTATACAGTACTTGCGTTGAGTAGAGTAGAGGGAGTTCCTTGTCAACTTGTGCATGACCGTTGTCTCACTTACTGGTGGGTCCCAGGTCTGCGATCTCAATCTCTCTTCTCTCCATCGTCTAACCTTTGCACGGGCACACACGAAGAGCGGCGCTAGCTTGTCGTGGTGTTATTACAACTAAAAAAAGCTTGGAAACTAGGAGAATCGCCTAGAACAAGAGACGTTGTGGTTGGTCGAGACGGAGCTAACCACATCTATCCTCCGTGCCACGTTTGCATGATGAAGCTGTGTGGCTAGTGGGGTGTTTTCGACCGACTGGCTGGGTCCCGAGGTCGAACCATAGGTACTACGTCTGATACAGTATATTTTTACACGCACGTTTTTCCTCCATGCCGAGACGTGGCACACCCTACCGCGCGGTTTCGGGGTCCTCCCGGGTGGTGCACACATATATTCTTCCTGACGTGGGATGCCCTACCGCGCGTTTTCTGGGTCCTCCTCGGTCGTAGCGCCGAAGCAAGTAAATGAGTCGTCAAATCACGAAAGACCACCTTCCCCGCCGAGTACGTCAGTGAAGCACGGTGGCTAGCTAGTTGGGCTAGTTCGACTGATTAGCTAGGCCACCGCCACATTTGTTTTTTCACCCCTTTTTTATCTACTTGCCGGCAGGTAAATTTAAATATCCACCGCGGCGTTGCTCTGGTGTTTGGGTGCGGCAGGATTTTTAATTTTTTGATTTACGGGAGCAGGCGCGGCAGGATTTTTAATTTTTTGATTGACGGGAGCAGGCGCGGCAGCAATTAGTCACGATGACTCGGCCTGTAAAAACCCACTGCTCCCTGATGTGAGAAGTCGTCGACTGGTGTTTTACCGTGGTGAAAACCAAAAGATTCCCCACTCCCTCCGCCTTCCCGTATATTGCATTGCCTTTCAGCCGTTTCGCCCCCTTTGCTTCCTCTCCCCATTGCTTCTACCTGGTGCCATGGCGGCGCAGCAGATCACGGAGTCCGAGGTGAGGCGCCTGACACAGGAGCTCCATGCCAAGGATGCGGAGCTCAGGGCCAAGGACGTGGAGCTCCGTGAGCTCAGGGAGGAGAGGAGTGCCATGCTCCTCCGTTATGTGCAGGAGTTCACGGAGCTTCAAAAGCGGCAGGCGTCCACCACAAAGATGCTCGAGGCGTCAGCGGTGTTGCTGCAGAAAGCGGGAGATACGATAGGCTGTCAAGGGAGCCGGCTGGAGCGCGAGCGGGCCGATCGTGACGAGGTCCAGGATCGCCTCAGCCACTTGGCGAACCAAGTTGCCACGCACGTGTTGCGACTGCGCGATGCCTACCGTGGTGCCAGCGCGACGATGTCGGCCGTCGGGCTAAACCCGTTCGACCACCCGGTCGACTTCAACGAGCTGCGGCTTGGAGATATGAGATGTTTGCTTGCCAATTTCCTAGATTAGGGCCGTTAGTATGTTAGGGTTATTCTTATGGGTGTTGTTATGTTGGTGCTAGGGTTAGGCTTGTTAGTATGTTAGGGTTAGGGTTATGGGTATGGTTATGTTGGGGCTAGGGTTAGGGTTAGGGTTGTTGTTTCATTTCTATGTTAGGGTTTGTATTCCATGTTAATCTTCTGATTAGTACTTATAGAAGATATGTTACGTTTTCTTGTTTGAATGCTTATAGGGATGAGAAGAACATGTGTGTTTGTTCATCATGTGGACAAAGACGCCTTCTTGAATGGCAATATTGAACCGGACCCAGATGAGCTTGACATGGTGTTTGATAATAGTCCTAGCTATGTGGAGGTCTTGGAACAAGTGAGGAAAGATTTGAATTGGATGGACCCTAGTGATATGTTGAGTTGGAGGGAAGGCATAATGTTGGTTTTGGAATGCACATCCGTTGGAAGACAATGTGTGTGAACTCCGAGCAACGTTGGGTTGCATACAAGGAGATGGTGGCCGAATCACTAAACAAGCTCTTGAGTTATTTGCTACGAAGAAGGTTGATTCAAGTTTGCATTTGGACTTGAACCAGAACCCTCCCCCTTGGTTGCTAGTAGCCCCCCACCCTTGAACCGAGATGAAATTATTGAACCTCCTTTGACCCAACAAGTGAGGCCAACATTGAGCCCATTTCCAAAAAACCAAAATGAAGCTTTGCAGGAGGAGAATGATGAGTATGCGGACGATGACAATGAAGTTGATCTCCATGACAACAATGTGGGTGATCTTGACAAATATCATGTGCAAGACACAATGGACCATTCCATCCTTTATTCCCGTGGCTATGCATCGGATTCGGATGACAAAGGTCTCAATGAACAAGTTGATGAGGAGGGTTTCACGATGAAGGAGGCCCAAGCTTTCGAGAAGGTATTCGGGCAGGATCATCGGACTACATTGTTCAAGGATGTTAGTCTCGCGGATCAAGCCGTGGTAGATGGTGGCCAAGGTATATCTCTTGGAGTTAGGCCAAGTTCTCACTGTGAGTTGGAAGACGGCAAGAACGTGATTTCTCGCAGGTATAAGTTCCAAACCTTCTTGTAGTTGAAGATGTGGCTCGACAACTACTCGGTTATGCATTATCGTCCACACAAGGTGGTGAACTTGGATGTCAATGTGTGCTACACGGTTGCATGTGAAGCGAAAAAATGCCCATGGATTGTGCATGCAAGACCATGGAAAGGAGGTCCCATTTGGCACGTAGTGAGTTGTGTACCAAGTCACATGTGCCGAGGCAAGAGGGTGGATGGCAAGGTTGTGTCCCAAGACCACAAACAACTCACGTCCGAGTTCATCGCTTACAGGCTATCCCTAAGGCACATCAGATTCAACACGAACTCTCTAGGGTTACCAAATGCATCCCCTTTTCCATACGGCTCCCATTCCACCTGCAACATAGCGTACAACCACTACAGGAATCAGCTATTTTGCCATCTGCCATGGCGGACGGCAAAGGCATGAACGGCGGACGGCAAAGGCCTTTGCCGTCAGCCGCGGACGGCAAAAGGCTCCGGCAAAGTAGGCTACGGTAAACAGGTCCTTTGCCGTCTGCTTTCTATGGCGGGCGGCAAAGAGTCCTTTGCCTACAGCGGCGGACGGCAAAGAGGAGGGACGGCAAAAATACTGGACGTCCGCCAGCGTTAGTCCGTTAGGCGGCTAACGTCGGCCTTTGCTGTCCGCCAGCGGATGGCAAATTTGAGCGCCTCTTTGCCGTCCGCCAGTTGTCGGGGTCAGGGTCGGGGTCTCGGGGTCGGGGTGTCG